>NW_027015880.1:0-192500 GCF_036934945.1 Oncorhynchus masou masou | reverse complement strand
TACAATTCAATTATCTCTTTACATTAAAAACCAATGTCTATCAGAATTACAGTCATTCCAATAAATGTTATACCCTTTGATCGTCAAGAATAGGACTATGAGATCCCCAAATTGTTTTACCTGAGCATGACGCCAAAACTAAGGACTTATTAGCCAGTCCTACTCTGTTGTTTATGATTTAGTTGTCATGGAGGACTGATTGGGCTCATTGATTCGAGTTGAAAATTAATGCTGATGGAATGGCATGCTGTGAGCACAACTGAGAAGGGCTATTTACATGTGAAGAATGAATGTCATATGCTGCATTTTCTATAGGCCTCTTGTTTACCTTTTTGTTGGTGACACTTCGATATCTTGATAATATGCAGCTGTTTAAAGGGCAGGTCCACAGATGAAATAATAACAAAATGGTCACCCCGCCTCTGTTTTGGTAAAAAGCTGAGGGATGGGCCTGGAGAAATGTAATCACTCTCAGGTTAATAGACAGAGCTGTGGATGCAAGGACCATCCATGATACCAAACTGATTGTTTTTGCCATGTTATGAGTTTACATTTACAATGTTTACAACAACATGTATATATAAACAATCTTATATTTTGTTTTTTCACGAAGTGTGACAGTTGAACTAAGCTCATGAGGCATTTATAAGTTATATTCTTCAAGAATCAATGGAGATATAAATGATATATTTATATAAGTCCAAAAATGAATGTAGCAACTACAGATTGTTCCTTTAAATCTATCTAAAGTGTGGGAGTTTGAGCTTGTGTCCATTAGGCCTATGGATTTAATTATTTTATCAGCATGAATTAGATTGAGCAATAAAGGCCCCACTTTTAGTCCATAGGCTGGGATCCTCACTATGCAGCTGTTATTCTATAGGCTGGGATCCTCACTATGCAGCTGTTATTCTATAGGCTGGGATCCTCACTATACAGCTGTTATTCTATAGGCTGGAATCTGCACTATACAGCTGTTATTCTATAGGCTGGGATCCTCACTATGCAGCTGTTATTCTATAGGCTGGGATCCACACTATGCAGCTGTTATTCCATAGGCTGGGATCCTCACTATGCAGCTGTTATTCTATAGGCTGGGATCCTCACTATGCAGGTGTTATTCTATAGGCTGGGATCCACACTATACAGCTGTTATTCTATAGGCTGGGATCCTCACTATGCAGCTGTTATTCTATAGGCTGGGATCCTCACTATGCAGCTGTTATTCTATAGGCTGGGATCCTCACTATGCAGCTGTTATTCTATGGGCTGGGATCCTCACTATGCAGGTGTTATTCTATAGGCTGGGATCTGCACTATGCAGCTGTTATTCTATAGGCTGGGATCCACACTATGCAGCTGTTATTCCATAGGCTGGGATCCTCACTATACAGCTGTTATTCCATAGGCTGGGATCCACACTATGCAGCTGTTATTCTATAGGCTGGGATCCGCACTATACAGCTGTTATTCAATAGGCTGGGATCCTCACTATACAGCTGTTATTCTATAGGCTGGGATCCTCACTATGCAGCTGTTATTCTATAGGCTGGGATCCTCACTATACAGCTGTTATTCTATAGGCTGGGATCTGCACTATGCAGCTGTTATTCTATAGGCTGGGATCCTCACTATGCAGCTGTTATTCTATAGGCTGGGATCCTCACTATACAGCTGTTATTCTATAGGCTGGGATCCACACTATACAGCTGTTATTCTATAGGCTGGGATCCACACTATGCAGCTGTTGCAAGAGCACATTTTTCACTGGCTGTCCACTGGTTTAAAAAACAATGATTGATAGGCAGCTTAAACCTCTTGAATTCAACCACAATCCGTAAGGCACAAATAGCTAAATGAGAGAGCAGCAGTGTGATTCACATCAATGCGCTATGTAGATATCGATAGTAAGTGATACTGTATCGCCGTAGACGACACCACTGCTGTCGTCATTACCTCCAAGCGTTTATTCAAGTTGGATCATCTTTGGATGCCAACAGCAGTCGCTCCATTGGAAGACATACAGTAGCTTGGACTGTAACCTACAAAAGCCTTTTCCTGCTCTTTTCCCACGATCCATCAAACACATTTGGTGTGTCATCACAGTGGTCTCTGACATCATAGTGGTCTCTGACATCATAGTGGTCTCTGCATCATAGTGGTCTCTGCATCATAGTGGTCTCTGCATCATAGTGGTCTCTGCATCATAGTGGTCTCTGACATCATAGTGGTCTCTGCATCATAGTGGTCTCTGACATCATAGTGGTCTCTGCATCATAGTGGTCTCTGACATCATAGTGGTCTCTGTCATCATAGTGGTCTCTGACATCATAGTGGTCTCTGACATCATAGTGGTCTCTGCATCATAGTGGTCTCTGTCATCATAGTGGTCTCTGTCATCATAGTGGTCTCTGTCATCATAGTGGTCTCTGACATCATAGTGGTCTCTGTCATCACAGTGGTCTCTGACATCATAGTGGTCTCTGCATCATAGTGGTCTCTGACATCATAGTGGTCTCTGCATCATAGTGGTCTCTGTCATCATAGTGGTCTCTGACATCATAGTGGTCTCTGCATCATAGTGGTCTCTGACATCATAGTGGTCTCTGACATCATAGTGGTCTCTGACATCATAGTGGTCTCTGTCATCATAGTGGTCTCTGACATCATAGTGGTCTCTGACATCATAGTGATCTCTGACATCATAGTGGTCTCTGCATCATAGTGGTCTCTGCATCATAGTGGTCTCTGACATCATAGTGGTCTCTGACATCATAGTGGTCTCTGACATCATAGTGGTCTCTGTCATCATAGTGGTCTCTGACATCATAGTGGTCTCTGACATCATAGTGGTCTCTGTCATCATAGTGGTCTCTGTCATCATAGTGGTCTCTGACATCATTGTGGTCTCTGACATCATTGTGGTCTCTGACATCATAGTGGTCTCCGACATCATAGTGGTCTCCGACATCATAGTGGTCCCCGACATCATAGTGGTCCCCGACATCATAGTGGTCTCTGACATCATAGTGGTCTCCGACATCATAGTGGTCTCTGACATCATAGTGGTCTCTGTCATCATAGTGGTCTCTGTCATCATAGTGGTCTCTGACATCATAGTGTCTGACTTGTGGTCAGACTCGCTCAGGTGGAACAAACATAAACTTGCGCCATTTTTTCAATGCTGATTTTAATGTCATTGAGAAAACAGAGTAGTGTCAATTTAAACATTATCCTCCAAGTAATCATCTAGCTTTTCTAAAGCATCTGTAATCTGATTATAATATATTTGCTGGCAACGTAACGGATTACAGTTACTGTTTTTTGTAATCCCTTAGATGTTATCTGTTACTCCCCAACCCTGTGTGTGTGTGAAACAGGAGAGAGGCTGCAGGAGGTTCGCCATCAGAAGCAGAGACAGGAGGACAGGCTGCAGGAGGTTCGCCATCAGAAGCAGAGACAGGAGGACAGACTGCAGGAGGTTCGCCATCAGAAGCAGAGACAGGAGGACAGGCTGCAGGAGGTTCGCCATCAGAAGCAGAGACAGGAAGAGAGACAGAGATACATGGTGAGAGGAAACGACCCGGGGTGTGTGTTAGAGTAGAGGTGGTAGTGACCAGTGATATAGTGGTGTGCTGATGGTCCATCCATCTGATGTGTAGACCTTTAACTGATTACACAGAGAGAGAGGGGCTATAGGGGGGATGGTGAATTAATTGACTGAAAGCTTGACTCGGGTATCTCATACCGTCTCAAGACACACACACACACACACACACACACACACACACACACACACACACACACACGCCCACACACGTGCCCACACAGCATATTCCTAATGGTCTATCAGCCAGTGAAAGACTGTCTCTCTCTCTGTCTCCCTCCTGTAAATCAACCTTATAGCCTGTTTACTAATTACTGCTACTGCTGCACACACTGGGCTTCAACATTACGGTGTGTGTGTGTGTGTGTGTGTGTGTGTGTGTGTGTGTGTGTGTGTGTGTGTGTGTGTGTGTGTGTGTGAATGAGGGGCAGGGCTGGGAACCGGTTAATAACATTATTTTACGTTCCAGGCAGTTTTTCCCAGTCCCACAAGAAACTCAACAAAGCGTCTATGCAAAGCTCTTACTGTCACTCAGAAACGTTTTCCAGTATCTGTCTGCCTGCCAGTTGAACATATTTTCCAGTGTCTGCCTGCCAGTTGAACATCTTTTCCAGTGTCTGTCTGCCTGCCAGCTGAACATCTTTTCCAGTGTCTGCCTGCCTGCCAGCTGAACATCTTTTCCAGTGTCTGTCTGTCTGCCTGCCAGTTGAACATCTTTTCCAGTGTCTGTCTGCCTGCCAGGTGAACATCTTTTCCAGTGTCTGTCTGCCTGCCAGCTGAACATCTTTTCCAGTGTCTGTCTGCCTGCCAGCTGAACATCTTTTCCAGTGTCTGTCTGCCTGCCAGCTGAACATCTTTTCCAGTGTCTGCCTGCCTGCCAGCTGAACATCTTTTCCAGTGTCTGTCTGCCTGCCAGTTGAACATCTTTTCCAGTGTCTGTCTGCCTGCCAGCTGAACATCTTTTCCAGTGTCTGTCTGCCTGCCAGTTGAACATCTTTTCCAGTGTCTGTCTGCCTGCCAGCTGAACATCTTTTCCAGTGTCTGTCTGCCTGCCAGCTGAACATCTTTTCCAGTGTCTGTCTGCCTGCCAGCTGAACATCTTTTTCATTGTTGGCTATCTGCCCCTCCCCCCTCCGTAGCATAGTCTACTGTATGTAGCCCCTGTTATTTAATGGGAGCCTCCCCAACATAATCCAGGTAGAATCAGGAATTCCCCAGGGCAGCTGTCTAGGCCCCTTACTTTTTTCAATTTTTACTAACGACATGCCACTGGCTTTGAGTAAAGCCCACGTGTCTATATATGCGGATGACTCAACACTATACATGTCATCTACTACAGTGACTGAAATGACTGCAACACTCAACAAAGAGCTACAGATAGTTTCAGAACGGGTGGCAAGGAATATGTTACTCCTAAATATTTCTAAAACTAAAAGCATTGTATTTGGGACAAATCATTCACTAAACTTCAACTACATCTCATAATGAATAATGTGGAAATTGAGCAAATTGAGGTGACTAAAGTGCTTGGAGTAACACTGGATTGTAAACTGTCATTTTCAAAACATTGATACAACAGTAGCTAAGATGGGGAGAAGTCTGTCCATGATAAAGCGCTACTCTACCTTCTTAACAACACTGTCAACAAGGCAGGTCCTACAGGCCCTAGTTTCTACCTTCTTAACTTAACAACACTATCAACAAGGCAGGTCCTACAGGCCCTAGTTTCTGCCTTCTTAACAACATTATCAACAAGGCAGGTCCTACAGGCCTTAGTTTCTACCTTCTTATCAGCACTATCAACAAGGCAGGTCCTACAGGCCCTAGTTTCTACCTTCTTAACAACACTATCAACAAGGCAGGTCCTACAGGCCCTAGTTTCTACCTTCTTAACAACACTATCAACAAGGCAGGTCCTACAGGCCCTAGTTTCTACCTTCTTAACAACACTATCAAAAAGGCAGGTCCTACAGGCCCTAGTTTCTGCCTTCTTATCAGCACTATCAACATGGCAGGTTCTACTGGCCCTAGTGTCTGCCTGCTTAACAACACTATGAACAAGGCAGGTCCTACAGGCCCTAGTTTCTACCTTCTTAACAACACTATCAACAAGGCAGGTCCTACAGGGTGTGTTGTATTGTAGTGTTGATATTATACATGTTGTATTGTAGTGTTGGTATTATACATGTTGTATTGTAGTAGTGGTGGTATTATACATGTTGTATTGTAGTGTTGGTATTATACATGTTGTATTGTAGTAGTGGTGGTATTATACATGTTGTGTTGTAGTGGTGGTATTATACATGTTGTGTTGTAGTGGTGGTATTATACATGTTGTATTGTAGTGGTGGTATTATACATGTTGTATTGTAGTGGTGGTATTATACATGTTGTATTGTAGTGGTGGTATTATACATGTTGTATTGTAGTGGTGGTATTATACATGTTGTATTGTAGTGGTGGTATTATACATGTTGTGTTGTAGTGGTGGTGGTATTATACATGTTGTGTTGTAGTGGTGGTGGTATTATACATGTTGTGTTGTAGTGGTGGTATTATACATGTTGTGTTGTAGTGGTGGTATTATACATGTTGTATTGTAGTAGTGGTGGTATTATACATGTTGTATTGTAGTAGTGGTGGTATTATACATGTTGTATTGTAGTAGTGGTGGTATTATACATGTTGTATTGTAGTAGTGGTGGTATTATACATGTTGTATTGTAGTAGTGGTGGTATTATACATGTTGTATTGTAGTAGTGGTGGTATTATACATGTTGTATTGTAGTAGTGGTGGTATTATACATGTTGTATTGTAGTAGTGGTGGTATTATACATGTTGTATTGTAGTAGTGGTGGTATTATACATGTTGTGTTGTAGTGGTGGTATTATACATGTTGTGTTGTAGTGGTGGTATTATACATGTTGTGTTGTAGTTGTGGTGGTATTATACATGTTGTATTGTAGTTGTGGTGGTATTATACATGTTGTATTGTAGATATGTAGTGGTGGTATTATACATGTTGTATTGTAGTAGTGGTGGTATTATACATGTTGTATTGTAGTAGTGGTGGTATTATACATGTTGTGTTGTAGTGGTGGTATTATACATGTTGTATTGTAGTGGTGGTATTATACATGTTGTATTGTAGTAGTGGTGGTATTATACATGTTGTGTTGTAGTGGTGGTATTATACATGTTGTGTTGTAGTGGTGGTATTATACATGTTGTGTTGTAGTGGTGGTATTATACATGTTGTGTTGTAGTGGTGGTATTATACATGTTGTATTGTAGTGGTGGTATTATACATGTTGTGTTGTAGTGGTGGTATTATACATGTTGTATTGTAGTGGTGGTATTATACATGTTGTGTTGTAGTGGTGGTATTATACATGTTGTGTTGTAGTAGTGGTATTATACATGTTGTATTGTAGTTGTGGTGGTATTATACATGTTGTGTTGTATTGGTGGTATTATACATGTTGTATTGTAGTGGTGGTATTATACATGTTGTATTGTAGTAGTGGTGGTATTATACATGTTGTATTGTAGTGGTGGTATTATACATGTTGTATTGTAGTAGTGGTGGTATTATACATGTTGTGTTGTAGTGGTGGTGGTATTATACATGTTGTGTTGTAGTGGTGGTATTATACATGTTGTGTTGTAGTGGTGGTATTATACATGTTGTGTTGTAGTGGTGGTATTATACATGTTGTATTGTTGTGGTGGTATTATACATGTTGTGTTGTAGTGGTGGTGGTATTATACATGTTGTATTGTAGTAGTGGTGGTATTATACATGTTGTATTGTAGTTGTGGTGGTATTATACATGTTGTGTTGTAGTGGTGGTATTATACATGTTGTGTTGTAGTGGTGGTATTATACATGTTGTGTTGTAGTGGTGGTATTATACATGTTGTGTTGTAGTAGTGGTATTATACATGTTGTATTGTAGTTGTGGTGGTATTATACATGTTGTATTGTAGTGGTGGTATTATACATGTTGTGTTGTAGTGGTGGTATTATACATGTTGTGTTGTAGTGGTGGTATTATACATGTTGTGTTGTAGTGGTGGTATTATACATGTTGTATTGTAGTGGTGGTATTATACATGTTGTGTTGTAGTGGTGGTATTATACATGTTGTGTTGTAGTGGTGGTATTATACATGTTGTGTTGTAGTGGTGGTATTATACATGTTGTGTTGTAGTGGTGGTATTATACATGTTGTGTTGTAGTGGTGGTATTATACATGTTGTGTTGTAGTAGTGGTGGTATTATACATGTTGTGTTGTAGTGGTGGTGGTATTATACATGTTGTAGTGGTGGTGGTATTATACGTGTTGTAGTGGTGGTGGTATTATACATGTTGTATTGTAGTAGTGGTGGTATTATACATGTTGTATTGTAGTTGTGGTGGTATTATACATGTTGTGTTGTAGTGGTGGTATTATACATGTTGTGTTGTAGTGGTGGTATTATACATGTTGTGTTGTAGTGGTGGTATTATACATGTTGTGTTGTAGTAGTGGTATTATACATGTTGTATTGTAGTTGTGGTGGTATTATACATGTTGTATTGTAGTTGTGGTGGTATTATACATGTTGTGTTGTATTGGTGGTATTATACATGTTGTATTGTAGTAGTGGTGGTATTATACATGTTGTATTGTAGTTGTGGTGGTATTATACATGTTGTGTTGTAGTGGTGGTATTATACATGTTGTGTTGTAGTGGTGGTATTATACATGTTGTGTTGTAGTGGTGGTATTATACATGTTGTGTTGTAGTAGTGGTATTATACATGTTGTATTGTAGTTGTGGTGGTATTATACATGTTGTATTGTAGTTGTGGTGGTATTATACATGTTGTGTTGTATTGGTGGTATTATACATGTTGTATTGTAGTGGTGGTATTATACATGTTGTATTGTAGTAGTGGTGGTATTATACATGTTGTATTGTAGTGGTGGTATTATACATGTTGTATTGTAGTGGTGGTATTATACATGTTGTATTGTAGTGGTGGTATTATACATGTTGTATTGTAGTAGTGGTGGTATTATACATGTTGTGTTGTATTGGTGGTATTATACATGTTGTGTTGTAGTGGTGGTATTATACATGTTGTGTTGTAGTGGTGGTATTATACATGTTGTATTGTTGTGGTGGTATTATACATGTTGTGTTGTAGTGGTGGTGGTATTATACATGTTGTGTTGTAGTGGTGGTATTATACATGTTGTGTTGTAGTGGTGGTATTATACATGTTGTATTGTAGTGGTGGTATTATACATGTTGTATTGTAGTGGTGGTATTATACATGTTGTATTGTAGTGGTGGTATTATACATGTTGTATTGTAGTGGTGGTATTATACATGTTGTGTTGTAGTGGTGGTGGTATTATACATGTTGTATTGTAGTGGTGGTATTATACATGTTGTATTGTAGTGGTGGTATTATACATGTTGTGTTGTAGTGGTGGTATTATACATGTTGTATTGTAGTGGTGGTATTATACATGTTGTATTGTAGTAGTGGTGGTATTATACATGTTGTATTGTAGTAGTGGTGGTATTATACATGTTGTATTGTAGTAGTGGTGGTATTATACATGTTGTATTGTAGTAGTGGTGGTATTATACATGTTGTATTGTAGTAGTGGTGGTATTATACATGTTGTATTGTAGTAGTGGTGGTATTATACATGTTGTGTTGTAGTGGTGGTATTATACATGTTGTGTTGTAGTTGTGGTGGTATTATACATGTTGTATTGTAGTTGTGGTGGTATTATACATGTTGTATTGTAGTTGTGGTGGTATTATACATGTTGTATTGTAGATATGTAGTGGTGGTATTATACATGTTGTATTGTAGTAGTGGTGGTATTATACATGTTGTATTGTAGTAGTGGTGGTATTATACATGTTGTGTTGTAGTGGTGGTATTATACATGTTGTATTGTAGTGGTGGTATTATACATGTTGTATTGTAGTAGTGGTGGTATTATACATGTTGTGTTGTAGTGGTGGTATTATACATGTTGTATTGTAGTGGTGGTATTATACATGTTGTGTTGTAGTGGTGGTATTATACATGTTGTATTGTAGTGGTGGTATTATACATGTTGTGTTGTAGTGGTGGTATTATACATGTTGTGTTGTAGTAGTGGTATTATACATGTTGTATTGTAGTTGTGGTGGTATTATACATGTTGTGTTGTATTGGTGGTATTATACATGTTGTATTGTAGTGGTGGTATTATACATGTTGTATTGTAGTAGTGGTGGTATTATACATGTTGTATTGTAGTGGTGTTATTATACATGTTGTATTGTAGTAGTGGTGGTATTATACATGTTGTGTTGTAGTGGTGGTGGTATTATACATGTTGTGTTGTAGTGGTGGTATTATACATGTTGTGTTGTAGTGGTGGTATTATACATGTTGTATTGTTGTGGTGGTATTATACATGTTGTGTAGTAGTGGTGGTATTATACATGTTGTGTTGTAGTGGTGGTGGTATTATACGTGTTGTAGTGGTGGTGGTATTATACATGTTGTATTGTAGTAGTGGTGGTATTATACATGTTGTATTGTAGTTGTGGTGGTATTATACATGTTGTGTTGTAGTGGTGGTATTATACATGTTGTGTTGTAGTGGTGGTATTATACATGTTGTGTTGTAGTGGTGGTATTATACATGTTGTGTTGTAGTAGTGGTATTATACATGTTGTATTGTAGTTGTGGTGGTATTATACATGTTGTATTGTAGTTGTGGTGGTATTATACATGTTGTGTTGTATTGGTGGTATTATACATGTTGTATTGTATTGGTGGTATTATACATGTTGTATTGTAGTGGTGGTATTATACATGTTGTGTTGTAGTGGTGGTATTATACATGTTGTGTTGTAGTGGTGGTATTATACATGTTGTGTTGTAGTAGTGGTATTATACATGTTGTATTGTAGTTGTGGTGGTATTATACATGTTGTATTGTAGTGGTGGTATTATACATGTTGTATTGTAGTAGTGGTGGTATTATACATGTTGTGTTGTAGTGGTGGTGGTATTATACATGTTGTGTTGTAGTGGTGGTATTATACATGTTGTGTTGTAGTGGTGGTATTATACATGTTGTGTTGTAGTGGTGGTATTATACATGTTGTGTTGTAGTGGTGGTATTATACATGTTGTATTGTTGTGGTGGTATTATACATGTTGTGTTGTAGTGGTGGTGGTATTATACATGTTGTGTTGTAGTGGTGGTGGTATTATACATGTTGTATTGTAGTGTTGGTATTATACATGTTGTGTTGTAGTGGTGGTATTATACATGTTGTATTGTAGTGGTGGTATTATACATGTTGTATTGTAGTTGTGGTGGTATTATACATGTTGTATTGTAGTGGTGTTGGTATTATACATGTTGTGTTGTAGTGGTGGTATTATACATGTTGTATTGTAGTGGTGGTATTATACATGTTGTAGTGGTGGTATTATACATGTTGTGTTGTAGTGGTGTTGGTATTATACATGTTGTGTTGTAGTGGTGGTATTATACATGTTGTGTTGTAGTGGTGGTATTATACATGTTGTATTGTAGTGGTGGTATTATACATGTTGTATTGTTGTGGTGGTATTATACATGTTGTGTTGTAGTGGTGGTGGTATTATACATGTTGTATTGTAGTGGTGGTGGTATTATACATGTTGTGTTGTAGTGGTGGTATTATACATGTTGTATTGTAGTGGTGGTATTATACATGTTGTATTGTAGTTGTGGTGGTATTATACATGTTGTATTGTAGTGGTGTTGGTATTATACATGTTGTGTTGTAGTGGTGGTATTATACATGTTGTATTGTAGTGGTGGTATTATACATGTTGTAGTGGTGGTATTATACATGTTGTATTGTAGTGGTGTTGGTATTATACATGTTGTGTTGTAGTGGTGGTATTATACATGTTGTAGTGGTGGTATTATACATGTTGTGTTGTAGTGGTGGTATTATACATGTTGTATTGCAGTGGTGGTATTATACATGTTGTATTGTAGTAGTGGTGGTATTATACATGTTGTATTGTAGTGGTGGTGGTATTATACATGTTGTATTGTAGTAGTGGTGGTATTATACATGTTGTGTTGTAGTGGTGGTGGTATTATAGATGTTGTATTGTAGTGGTGGTGGTATTATACATGTTGTATTGTAGTAGTGGTGGTATTATACATGTTGTGTTGTAGTGGTGGTATTATACATGTTGTATTGTAGTGGTGGTATTATACATGTTGTATTGTAGTTGTGGTGGTATTATACATGTTGTATTGTAGTGGTGTTGGTATTATACATGTTGTGTTGTAGTGGTGGTATTATACATGTTGTATTGTAGTGGTGGTATTATACATGTTGTAGTGGTGGTATTATACATGTTGTATTGTAGTGGTGGTATTATACATGTTGTGTTGTAGTGGTGGTATCATACATGTTGTGTTGTAGTGGTGGTATTATACATGTTGTATTGTAGTGGTGGTATTATACATGTTGTATTGTAGTAGTGGTGGTATTATACATGTTGTATTGTAGTAGTGGTGGTATTATACATGTTGTATTGTAGTAGTGGTGGTATTATACATGTTGTATTGTAGTGGTGGTATTATACATGTTGTGTTGTACTGGTGGTATTATACATGTTGTATTGTAGTGGTGGTATTATACATGTTGTATTGTAGTAGTGGTGGTATTATACATGTTGTATTGTAGTAGTGGTGGTATTATAATTGTTGTATTGTAGTGGTGGTGGTATTATACATGTTGTATTGTAGTAGTGGTGGTATTATACATGTTGTATTGTAGTAGTGGTGGTATTATACATGTTGTATTGTAGTAGTGGTGGTATTATACATGTTGTATTGTAGTAGTGGTGGTATTATACATGTTGTGTTGTAGTGGTGGTATTATACATGTTGTATTGTAGTGGTGGTATTATACATGTTGTATTGTAGTGGTGGTATTATACATGTTGTATTGTAGTGGTGTTGGTATTATACATGTTGTATTGCAGTGGTGGTATTATACATGTTGTATTGTAGTGGTGGTATTATACATGTTGTATTGTAGTGGTGTTGGTATTATACATGTTGTATTGTAGTGGTGGTATTATACATGTTGTATTGTAGTGGTGGTATTATACATGTTGTATTGTAGTAGTGGTGGTATTATACATGTTGTATTGTAGTGGTGGTGGTATTATACATGTTGTATTGTAGTAGTGGTGGTATTATACATGTTGTATTGTAGTGGTGGTATTATACATGTTGTGTTGTAGTGGTGGTATTATACATGTTGTATTGTAGTGGTGGTATTATACATGTTGTATTGTAGTGGTGGTGGTATTATACATGTTGTATTGTAGTAGTGGTGGTATTATACATGTTGTATTGTAGTGGTGGTATTATACATGTTGTATTGTAGTGGTGTTGGTATTATACATGTTGTATTGCAGTGGTGGTATTATACATGTTGTATTGTAGTAGTGGTGGTATTATACATGTTGTATTGTAGTAGTGGTGGTATTATACATGTTGTATTGTAGTAGTGGTATTATACATGTTGTGTTGTAGTGGTGGTATTATACATGTTGTGTTGTAGTGGTGGTATTATACATGTTGTGTTGTAGTGGTGGTGGTATTATACATGTTGTATTGTAGTGGTGGTGGTATTATACATGTTGTATTGTAGTGGTGGTGGTATTATACATGTTGTATTGTAGTGGTGGTGGTATTATACATGTTGTATTGTAGTGGTGGTATTATACATGTTGTATTGTAGTGGTGGTGGTATTATACATGTTGTATTGTAGTGGTGGTGGTATTATACATGTTGTATTGTAGTGGTGTTGGTATTATACATGTTGTATTGTAGTGGTGTTGGTATTATACATGTTGTATTGTAGTGGTGTTGGTATTATACATGTTGTATTGTAGTAGTGGTGGTATTTTACATGTTGTATTGTAGTGGTGGTATTATACATGTTGTTTTGTAGTGGTGGTATTATACATGTTGTATTGTAGTGGTATTATACATGTTGTATTGTACTGGTGGTATTATACATGTTGTATTGTAGTGGTGGTATTATACATGTTGTGTTGTAGTGGTGGTATTATACATGTTGTGTTGTAGTGGTGGTGGTATTATACATGTTGTATTGTAGTAGTGGTGGTATTATACATGTTGTATTGTAGTAGTGGTATTATACATGTTGTGTTGTAGTGGTGGTATTATACATGTTGTGTTGTAGTGGTGGTGGTATTATACATGTTGTATTGTAGTGGTGGTGGTATTATACATGTTGTATTGTAGATATGTAGTGGTATACAGACAGAAAGAGGACATCATCAACATGCTACATCAACCTTTTTACTCCTGAGGTGTGTGTGTTCTAGGCAAGACGGAGAGAGGACATCATCAACATGCTACATCAACAGAGACAGAAGAGGATCCAGGTGAAACACACACACAGTGTTACTATACTTGTGAGGACTTTTTGGGGACCATCAATTGATTCCCTAAACCTAACCTTAAACCTAACCCTAATTCTAACCCTAACCCCTTAAACCTAACCCTAATTCTAACCCTAACCCCTTAAACCTAACCCTAATTCTAACCCTAACCCCTTAAACCTAACCCTAATTCTAACCCTAACCCCTTAAACCTAACCCTAATTCTAACCCTAACCCCTTAAACCTAACCCTAATTCTAAACCTAACCCCTTAAACCTAACCCTAATTCTAACCTTAAACATAACCCTAATTCTAACCCTAACTCCTTAAACCTAACCTTAAACCTAACCCTAATTCTAACCCTAATCCCCTAAACCTAACCTTAAACCTAACCCTAATTCTAACCTTAAACATAACCCTAACCCCTTAAACCTAACCCTAATTCTAACCCTAACCCCTTAAACCTAACCCTAATTCTAACCCTAACCCCTTAAACCTAACCCTAATTCTAACCCTAATCCCCTAAACCTAACCCTAATTCTAACCCTAATCCCCTAAACCTAACCTTAAACCTAACCCTAATTCTAACCTTAAACATAACCCTAATTCTAACCCTAACTCTCTAAACCTAACCTTAAACCTAACCCTAATTCTAACCTTAAACATAACCCTAACCCGTTAAACCTAACCCTAATTCTAACCCTAACCCCCTAAACCTAACCTTAAACCTAACCCTAATTCTAACCCTAACCCCCTGAACCTAACCCTAATTCTAACCCTAACCCCCTAAACCTAACCTTGAACCTAACCCTAATTCTAACCCTAACCCCCTAAACCTAAAATATATATATATATTTTTTCTTGGTTTACTATTCTTCTGAGGATTTTTAGCACTAAAGTACACACACACGAACACACTACCACAACGTACAGCACATGTGATCACTGACTGTTCAGGTCACATGACCCTGTTTGCCTGCTGGGTGCAAAGCCTATGCAAGGCTTTAGGGTTCCAGACAGAATAACATAAACCTCTGTGTCTTTGTGTGTGTCTGTGCATGTATGTGTATGTGACAGAGGGAAACAGTCTCGCTCCTCTACAAGCCTAGGCAGAGGGACAGGAGTGAGAGGTACGTGACACTGTGCGTGTGGTGTCTGTGTTCCGCTGAAGCTGCAGAGTAAATCAGTGTGTGTGTGTGTGTGTGTGTGTGTGACAGGCTGGCTCTTAACCCCCCAGGGCACCTGGACACAGACGTGGAGGAGGTCCGAAGGCTTCAGTAACACACAGACCTCGGCGTCAGAACAGAACCATGCGGATCCATGTCTGCAGGAGTTGATGTTTTAGTTCCAATGACTTCCTGTTTTTATAAAGTCTGTCTATGATTAACTGGGTGGAAATATTGTCCTTTTTTGTATAAAGGATGTTATCTTTAAAACAGAGGGATGTCCGTTGTTTAAAAGAGACGGATGTCCGTTGTTTAAAAGAGACGGATGTCCGTTGTTTAAAAGAGACGGATGTCCGTTGTTTAAAAGAGACGGATGTCCGTTGTTTAAAAGAGACGGATGTCCGTTGTTTAAAAGAGACGGATGTCCGTTGTTTAAAAGAGAGGATGTCCGTTGTTTAAAAGAGACGGATGTCCGTTGTTTAAAAGAGAGGGATGTCCGTTGTTTAAAAGAGACGGATGTCCGTTGTTTAAAAGAGAGGGATGTCCGTTGTTTAAAAGAGAGGGATGTCCGTTGTTTAAAAGAGAGGGATGTCCGTTGTTTAAAAGAGAGGGATGTCCGTTGTTTAAAAGAGAGGGATGTCCGTTGTTTAAAAGAGACGGATGTCCGTTGTTTAAAAGAGACGGATGTCCGTTGTTTAAAAGAGAGGGATGTCCGTTGTTTAAAAGAGAGGGATGTCCGTTGTTTAAAAGAGAGGGATGTCCGTTGTTTAAAAGAGACGGATGTCCGTTGTTTAAAAGAGACGGATCTCAAAAGCGCTGCAGATGTCTCATGGTCTGACAACCACCCCTCTAACTCTGTCACCTTTCACTGCAGATGTCTCATGGTCTGACAACCACCCCTCTAACTCTGTCACCTTTCACTGCAGATGTCTCATGGTCTGACAACCACCCCTCTAACTCTGTCACCTTTCACTGCAGATGTCTCATGGTCTGACAACCACCCCTCTAACTCTGTCACCTTTCACTGCAGATGTCTCATGGTCTGACAACCACCCCTCTAACTCTGTCACCTTTCACTGCAGATGTCTCATGGTCTGACAACCACCCCTCTAACTCTGTCACCTTTCACTGCAGATGTCTCATGGTCTGACAACCACCCCTCTAACTCTGTCACCTTTCACTGCAGATGTCTCATGGTCTGACAACCACCCCTCTAACTCTGTCACCTTTCACTGCAGATGTCTCATGGTCTGACAACCACCCCTCTAACTCTGTCACCTTTCACTGCAGATGTCTCATGGTCTGACAACCACCCCTCTAACTCTGTCACCTTTCACTGCAGATGTCTCATGGTCTGACAACCACCCCTCTAACTCTGTCACCTTTCACTGCAGATGTCTCATGGTCTGACAACCACCCCTCTAACTCTGTCACCTTTCACTGCAGATGTCTCATGGTCTGACAACCACCCCTCTAACTCTGTCACCTTTCACTGCAGATGTCTCATGGTCTGACAACCACCCCTCTAACTCTGTCACCTTTCACTGCAGATGCAGACGTCCGACATGGTGGATTGTGGTGGATTGAGACGCAGCCCATGAAAAACATATCTCTAGCTTAAACTGATGAAAACGTCTCAGTCTCTTTGTCTGTCGTTCTCTGTTTCTCTTGTCTGTCTGTCTGGCAATTCAATACATGGCATGAATGGGTGGTTGCCTCTGTTACCAAAGCATTTTCTATGAAGTGTAACATAAATGAACAATATGTTTGAGCAACTATAAAAATATACACGACATGACCAAGAGTATGTGGACTCCTGCTTGTCGAACATCTCATTCCAAATCATGGGCATTAATACGGAGTTGGTCTCCCCTTTGCTGCTATAACAGCCTCCTCTCTTCTGGGAAGGCTTTCCACTAGATGTTGGAACATTGCTGCTATAACAGCCTCCTCTCTTCTGGGAAGGCTTTCCACTAGATGTTGGAACATTGCTGTCGGGACTTGCTTCCATTCAGCCACAAGAGCATTAGTGAGGTCTGGCACTGATGTTGGGTGATTAGGCCTGGCTCGCAGTCGGCGTTCCAATTCATCCCAAAGGTGTTCGATGGGGTCCGGGCTCTGTGCAGGCCAGTCAAGTTCTTCCACACAGATCTCGACAAACCATTTCCCTATGGACCTCGCATTGTGCACCTGTCATGCTGAAACAGGAAAGGGCCCCAAAATGTTGCCACAAAGTTGGAAGCACCGAATCATCTAGAATGTCATCGTATGTTGAAGCGTTAAGATTTCCCTTCACTGGAACTAAGGGGCCCGAACCATGAAAAACAGTCCCAAACCATTATTCCTTTTCCACCAGACTTTACAGTTTGCACTATGCATTGGGTAGGTAGTGTTCTCTTGGCATCCACCAAACTCAGATTTGTCCGTCGGACTGCCAGATGGTGAAGCGCGATTCATCACACCAGAGAATGCGCTTCCCCTGCTTCAGAGTCCAATGGCTGTGAGCTTTACACCACTCCAGCCGACGATTGGCTCATGGTGATCCAAGGCTTGTGTGCGACTGCTTGAAACCCATTTCATGAAACTCCCGATGAACAGTTATTGTGCTGACGTTGCTTCCAGAGGCAGTTTGGAACTCTGTAGTGAATGTTGTAACCGAGGACAGAGGCAGTTTGGCACTCAGTAGTGAATGTTGTAACCGAGGACAGAGGCAGTTTGGCACTCAGTAGTGAATGTTGTAACTGAGGACAGAGGCAGTTTGGCACTCAGTAGTGAATGTTGTAACCGAGGACAGAGGCGGTTTGGAACTCTGTAGTGAATGTTGTAACCGAGGACAGAGGCGGTTTGGAACTCTGTAGTGAATGTTGTAACCGAGGACAGAGGCGATTTGGAACTCGGTAGTGAGTGTTGTAACCGAGGACCGAGGCGGTTTGGAACTCGGTAGTGAGTGTTGTAACTGAGGACAGAGGCGGTTTGGAACTCGGTAGTGAGTGTTGTACCCGAGGACAGATGATTTGTACGCAGTACATGCTTCAGCACTCAGTGTCCCGGTGTTGCTCCTCCACGTTTCCACTTCACATAACAGAGCTTGCAGTTGATGGGGGCAGCTCTAGCAGGGCAGAAATTTGACAAACTGACTTTTGACGCAGGTATTCCCAAACCGGGGTATGGGGGTACGCGCAATGTCGTCGAGGGTACGCCAAATAAAAATGTGATTCACATTTTGTTTTAAACAAGTGGCCTCATTTCACAGCCAAAAATGTTATTAAACCATCTAGAGTTCAGCAAAATAACAAAACAATTCAAATACAGGGAGCCTAGTCAAATAATTAACATCCAATCACATTAACCGTTACTCTCTTCGTCCATATGTCCATAGAGACACATACCAGCTCTACTGCTACTACCAGCAGTACTACACCTGCACCTGTCGACGACACAAGTTGTTCTGCTTCCACGAGCACATCCAATGCTAACATCAGTAATTCTACATTTGTTGTTAGCCCAGCTAGCATGGACACTGACAGGTGTGAATCTGATGCAGCCGAAGAACTACTGCCCCCTTACCCAGGAAAGCACTGAAAAACAGACAGGGATCTTGGACCATCGAAGCGGCGCAAATATGATGAGAACTACTTTTATTTGGGGTTCACTTATATTGGGAGTAGTGCCTTTCCTCAGCCACAGTGTGTTATATGTGCAAAAGTACTATCTCACGACGATGAAACCTTCACTCTTGCCAGACATTTAGAAACAAAACATGCCAATCTGAAAAAATAAGCCACAGGAGTTTTTGAGCGAGAATTAAGACGACTTTCGAGAAGTAAGACGTATAAAAGCAACAGATACACAATAAAAAGGGGCTAGAAGCATCTTATATGGTGAGCTACCGAGTGGCTAGGACAGGCAAGGCCCATATTATTGTGGAGGACTTCATTCTTCCTGCTGCCGTGGATATGGCTGGGACAATGCTGGGGGAAAATGTCCAAAACAAATGTCCAATGAGTCAACAGACGTGGAGGGCCTGGCACAGCTCCTGGTATATATCTGTTACAGCTGAATGAGTCAACAGACGTGGTGGGCCTGGCACAGCTCCTGGTATATGTCCATTACGTTTATGGGGGGTCAATTAAGGAAGACATCCTCTTCTGCAAACCACTGGAAACCAGGACAACAGGAGAGGATATTTTTAAAGTACTGGACAGCTTTGTGACATCCAATGATGGTCAAGATGTGTTGGTACTGATGGCGCAAAAGCCATGACAGGGAGACATAGTGGAGTGGTAACGCGCATGCAAGCTGTTGCTCCCGACTCCACTTGGGTACACTGCAGCATCCACCGAGAGGCTCTTAGGTACACTGCAGCATCCACCGAGAGGCTCTTAGGTACACTGCAGCATCCACCGAGAGGCTCTTAGGTACACTGCAGCATCCACCGAGAGGCTCTTAGGTACACTGCAGCATTCACCGAGAGGCTCTTAGGTACACTGCAGCATCCACCGAGAGGCTCTTAGGTACACTGCAGCATCCACCGAAAGGCTCTTGGGTACACTGCAGCATCCACAGAGAGGCTCTTGGGTACGCTGTAGCATCCACCGAGACGCTCTTGCTGCCAAGAGAATGCCTGACAGCTTGAAAGACGTTTTGGACAGTTCAGTGAAAATGTTTAACTTTGTTAAAGCAAGGCTCCTGAACTCTCGTGTATTTTCTGCATTATGCAGTGATATGGGTAGCGACCATGTAAAGCTTCTACAACATACAGAAGTGCGCTGGTTATCAAGGGGCAAAGTATTGACATGTTTTTTTAAATTGAGAGACGAGCTTAAAGTTTTCTTTATTGACCATAATTTTCACTTGTCTGACCGCTTGCATGATGACGAGTTTCTCACACGACTGGCCTGTCTGGGTGATGTTTTTCACTTGTCTGACCGCTTGCATGATGATGAGTTTCTCACACGACTGGCCTGTCTGGGTGATGTTTTTCACTTGTCTGACCCCTTGATGATGACGAGTTTCTCACACGACTGGCCTGTCTGGGTGATGTTTTTCACTTGTCTGACAGCTTGATGATGACGAGTTTCTCACACGACTGGCCTGTCTGGGTGATGTTTTTCACTTGTCTGACCGCTTGCATGATGACGAGTTTCTCACACGACTGGTCTGTCCGGGTGATGTTTTTTCTCACCTGAATGATCTGAATCTATTAATCACAGGGACTCTCTGCAACTATATTCAATGTACGGGACAAAATTGAGGCTATGATTAAGAATTGGAGCTCTTCTCTGTCTGCATTACCAAGGACAACACACAGGTCTTTCCATCATTGTATGATTTTTTTGTGTGCAAATGAACTCAAGCTTACGGACAATGTCAAATGTGATATCGCGAAGCACATGAGTGAGCTGGGTGCTCAATTACGCAGGTACTTTCCTGAAACAGATGACACAAACAACTGGATTTGTTATCCCTTTCATGCCCTGCCTCCAGTCCACTTACTGATATCTGAACAAGAGAGCCTCATCGAAATTGCAACAAACGGTTCTGTGAAAATTGAATTTAATTAATCAGAACCCACTGCCAGATTTCTGGATTGGGCTGCACTCAGAGTATCCTGCCTTGTCAAATTGCACTGTTAAGACACTGATGCCCTTTGCAACCATGTATCACATGTACAGTTGAAGTCGTAAGTTTACATACACAGTATCCAAATACATTTCAACTCAGTTTTTCACAATTCCTGACATTTAATCAGAGTAAAAATTCCCTTTCTTTGGTCAGTTAGGATCACCACTTTATTTTAAGAATAATAGTTGAGAGAGGGATTTATTTCAGTTTTTATTTCGTTCATAACATTCCCAGTGGGTCAGAAGTTTACATACACTCAATTAATATTTGGTAACATTGCCTTTAAATTGTTTAACTTGGGTCAAAAGTTTTGGGTTGTCTTCCACAAGCTTCCCACAATAAGTTGGGTGAATTTTGGCCACATTCCTCCTGACAGAGCTGGTGTAACTGAGTTAGGTTTGTAGGCCTCCTTGCTCGCACAAGCTTTTTCAGTTCTGCCCACAAATGTTCTATAGGGTTGAGGTCAGGGCTTTGTGATGGCCACTCCAGTACCTTGACTTTGTTGTCCTTAAGCCATTTTGCCACAACTTTGGAAGTATGCTTGGGGTCATTGTCCATTTGGTAGACCCATTCCCAAACCGGGGTATGGGGGTACGCGCAATGTCGTCGAGGGTACGCCAAATAAAAATGTGATTCACATTTTGTTTTAAACAAGTGGCCTCATTTCACAGCCAAAAATGTTATTAAACCATCTAGAGTTCAGCAAAATAACAAAACAATTCAAATACAGGGAGCCTAGTCAAATAATTAACATCCAATCACATTAACCGTTACTCTCTTCGTCCATATGTCCATAGAGACACATACCAGCTCTACTGCTACTGCCAGCAGTACTACACCTGCACCTGTCGATGACACAAGTTGTTCTGCTTCCACAAGCACATCCAATGCTAACATCAGTAATTCTACATTTGTTGTTAGCCCAGCTAGCATGGACACTGACAGGTGTGAATCTGATGCAGCCGAAGAACTACTGCCCCCTTACCCAGGAAAGCACTGAAAAACAGACCGGGATCTTGGACCATCGAAGCGGCGCAAATATGATGAGAACTACTTTTATTTGGGGTTCACTTATATTGGGAGTAGTGCCTCCTTGCTCGCACAAGCTTTTTCAGTTCTGCCCACAAATGTTCTATAGGGTTGAGGTCAGGGCTTTGTGATGGCCACTCCAGTACCTTGACTTTGTTGTCCTTAAGCCATTTTGCCACAACTTTGGAAGTATGCTTGGGGTCATTGTCCATTTGGAAGACCCATTTGCGACCAAGCTTTAACTTCCTGACTGATGTTTTGAGATGTTGCTTCAATATATCCACGTAATTTTGCTCCCTCATGAAGCCATCTATTTTGTGAAGTTCACCAGTCCCTTCTGCAGCAAAGCACCCCCACAACATGATGCTGCCACCCCCGTGCATCGTAGTTAAGATGGTGTTGATTTGCTTGGAAGCCTCCCCCTTTTTCCTCCAAACATAACAATGGTCATTATGACCAAACAGTTCTACTTTTGTTTCATCAGACTAGAGGACATTTCTCCAAAAATGATGATCTTTGTCCCCATGTGCAGTTGCAAACCATAGTCTGGCTTTTTTTATGGCAGTTTTGGAGCAGTGGCTTCTTCCTTGCTGAGCGGCCTTTCAGGTTATGTCGATATAGGACTCGTTTTTACTGTGGATATAGATACTTTTGCATCTGTTTTCTCAAGCATCTTCACAAGGTCCTTTGCTGTTTTTCTGGGATTGATTTGTACTTTTCGCACCAAAGTACATTCATCTCTAGAAGACAGAGCACATCTCCTTCCTGAGCGGTATGATGTCTGCGTAGTCCCATGGTGTTTATACTTGCGTACTATTGTTTGTACAGATGAACGTGGTACCTTCAGGCGTTTGGAAATTGCTTCCAAGGATGAACCAGACTTGTGGAGGTCTACAATTTTGTTTCTGAGGTCTTGGCTGATTTATTTGGATTTTCCCATGATGCCAAGCAAAGAGGCACTGAGTTTGAAGGTAGGCCTCTCTGTGGTGTCTTAAAGAAGAGTAAAGTTAAGGCCTCAACACCTAGCTGAATGTATCTGATCTAACACCTAGCTGAATGTATCTCATCTAACACCTAGCTGAATGTATCTGATCTAACACCTAGCTGAATGTATCTCATCTAACACCTAGCTGAATGTATCTGATCTAACACCTAGCTGAATGTATCTGATCTAACACCTAGCTGAATGTATCTGATCTAACACCTAGCTGAATGTATCTGATCTAACACCTAGCTGAATGTATCTGATCTAACACCTAGCTGAATGTATCTGATCTAACACCTAGCTGAATGTATCTGATCTAACACCTAGCTGAATGTATCTGATCTAACACCTAGCTGAATGTATCTGATCTAACACCTAGCTGAATGTATCTGATCTAACACCTAGCTGAATGTATCTGATCTAACGCCTAGCTGAATGTATCTGATCTAACACCTAGCTGAATGTATCTGATCTAACGCCAAGCTGAATGTATCTGATCTAACGCCTAGCTGAATGTATCTGATCTAACACCTAGCTGAATGTATCTGATCTAACACCTAGCTGAATGTATCTGATCTAACACCTAGCTGAATGTATCTGATCTAACACCTAGCTGAATATATCTGTTCTAACACCTAGCTGAATGTATCTGATCTAACACCTAGCTGAATGTATCTGTTCTAACACCTAGCTGAATGTATCTGATCTAACACCTAGCTGAATGTATCTGTTCTAACACCTAGCTGAATGTATCTGATCTAACACCTAGCTGAATGTATCTGATCTAACATCTAGCTGAATGTACCTGATCTAACACCTAGCTGAATGTATCTGATCTAACGCCTAGCTGAATGTAGCTGATCTAACGCCTAGCTGAATGTATCTGATCTAACACCTAGCTGAATGTATCTGATCTAACGCCTAGCTGAATGTATCTGGTCTAACACCTAGCTGAATGTATCTGATCTAACACCTAGCTGAATGTATCTGATCTAACGCCTAGCTGAATGTATCTGATCTAACATCTAGCTGAATGTATCTGATCTAACACCTAGCTGAATGTATCTGATCTAATATCTAGCTGAATGTATCTGATCTAACACCTAGCTGAATGTATCTGATCTAACACCTAGCTGAATGTATCTGATCTAACACCTAGCTGAATGTATCTGATCTAACACCTAGCTGAATGTATCTGTTCTAACACCTAGCTGAATGTATCTGATCTAACACCTAGCTGAATGTATCTGATCTAACATCTAGCTGAATGTATCTGAGCTGAATTTGTGTCGCTGTCCATTTAGATTTTACTGGACCAATAAGCCAACCTCGTCGCAGCTAATTTTTCATGCACTTGCTTATACTTAGAGCTAAGTGTTAATGGTATATGAACAAACATTGTGAATTTACTGAACATCAAATGTAATAATGTTTGTGTATTGTTCAAAAGTGTAAACTCATGTCGACGTTCATTTTTATTGAAGGAGAATGTGGTTCTTATCCAGTCATTAGAAGACATATTTATTTAATCAAGTCAGCCATAAGCTCCTCTCTCGGGACAGCTTTATATAAACCCTAAACGTTTGTCACAGTTATAGTGCATTAACAGCATTTAATGTATTGTTTAGAATTGCTGGCATGCATCAAACCAGATTATGTATTTTTTGCCCTAAGATTGGCATGCTAACATCGCCACTGTTACTAGCTAACGTTTACAAACATTTCCATTTGATTGGCTCTCGTGAGTTATTGCTCTCCCATTGTAAGGGACAGAACAACATTTACAGAACGTTTACTGGGAGGAAAATGGGGGAGTGTCATACTTTTTACATTTCATTTAAGGGGGGGGGGGGAGTATTTTTTATAAATCTAGCCCAGGGAAGGGTCTTGTAATAGGTCATTAATAACATTATATATTTTTCAGTGTTTTATAATTAGTTTCTTATGAGACAATATATTGATGTGTGCCCGATGCCACCCCTCCTCTTTGATTCTCCGCTGAGCACTCAATATCAACTGCACCTGCATCTGCATGCTGGGGGAAGCATAGAGAAAAGGTATATCTCTAAGATATCTGCTGGCATCCCAGTGTAAATACAAGTAGGCTGCAGTACACTCTGCAATGGATATTCCAACCCCGAGCCCCAACCTGCTCTGCTCTTGCTCATCAAAAAATACAATTGTGCTGCTTAACCAATTGCTGTGCTGTCAAAGCCTACAGTGTCTGTTCAGGAGGAGAGTCAAAGGTTTCTTCCCATTTTGTAATGTTTTATTAGGCATTAAATGTACTATCTTGCGCGCAGACGAGCTTATGTTCTGTTCAGTTTGAGAAGGAGGACCGAGGTCAACAAACGTATGTGGACACCTGTTCATCCATCATCTCATTCCACAATCATGGACATTAATATGGAATTGGTCAACCCTTTGCTGCTATAACAGCCTCCACTCTTCTGGGAAGGCTTTCCACTAGATGTTGCAACATTGCTGCTATAACAGCCTCCACTCTTCTGGGAAGGCTTTCCAATAGATGTTGGAACATTGCTGCTAAAACAGCCTCCACTCTTCTGGGAAGGCTTTCCACTAGATGTTGGAGCATTGCTGCTATAACAGCCTCCACTCTTCTGGGAAGGCTTTCCACTAGATGTTGGTACATTGCTGCAAAAACTTGCTTCCATTCAGCCACAAGGGCATTAGTGAGGTCGGTCACTGATGTTGGGCGATTAGGACCGGCTTGAAGTCGGTGTTCCAATTCACCCCAAAGGTGATCGACGTGGTTAAGGTCAGGGCTTAGTGCAGACCAGTCAAGTACTTCCACACTGATCTCTACAAACGATTTCTGCACGGACCACGCTTTGTGTCATGCTGAAACAGGAAAGGCCTTTCCCTAAACTGTGTTTTTTTGGGTGGGGGGGTAGATTGAAGCTTCCATCAATATAGTTGTCTGCATCATTTCCAATCCCCCATATATTTTTGGGATACATGTGTGTGTGTGCGTGCGCGCATGCGTGCACAGTTGATGTCAAGTTTACATACACTTAGGTTGGAGCTTTTGTAGATTTCCAACCTGTGGCACCTCCCAGCGTATTGAGCTGTTGTGAACTTCCTGTGCGTGGCATCTCCCAGCGTATTGAGCTGTTGTGGACTTCCTGTGCGTGGCACCTCCCAGCGTATTGAGCTGTTGTGGACTTCCTGTGCGTGGCACCTCCCAGCGTTTTGAGCTGTTGTAGACTTCCTGTGCGTGGCACCTCCCAGCGTATTGAGCTGTTGTGAACTTCCTGTGCGTGGCACCTCCCAGCGTATTGAGCTGTTGTGAACTTCCTGTGCGTGGCACCTCCCAGCGTATTGAGCTGTTGTGGACTTCCTGTGCGTGGCACCTCCCATCGTATTGAGCTGTTGTGAACTTCCTGTGCGTGGCACCTCCCAGCGTATTGAGCTGTTGTGAACTTCCTGTGCGTGGCACCTCCCAGCGTATTGAGCTGTTGTGGACTTCCTGTGCGTGGCACCTCCCAGCGTATTGAGCTGTTGTGAACTTCCTGTGCGTGGCACCTCCCAGCGTATTGAGCTGTTGTGAACTTCCTGTGCGTGGCACCTCCCAGCGTATTGAGCTGTTGTGAACTTCCTGTGCGTGGCACCTCCCAGCGTATTGAGCTGTTGTGAACTTCCTGTGCGTGGCACCTCCCAGCGTATTGAGCTGTTGTGGACTTCCTGTGCATGGCACCTCCCAGCGTTTTGAGCTGTTGTGGACTTCCTGTGCATGGCTGATTGATTAATGATTGATTTGCCAAATAGGATTTTTTTCCAGTTGCTTGTACATTTAGATTTTTTGACCGTAAGTTAATGTAAATAGTTGCTCAGCAAAACTCGATATTTGGTGATCAACTAACGTATTTTGACACTATAGCGCTTGTAGAGCTGGTGAATGTGAGTTTAAATCTGAGCTTTCTGAGGTCTCTAACACAAAGATATTGGTTAAAGTTTATTTCTATCTATACAACGAGTGTGTCTAATGCTGATTGGTTAAAAGTTCATTCCAGCCTGCGTCTAATCCCCAAGTTACCACCGGCTAAATCTATGACATTAAAATGCCTATTTACTCTGTTCCATCCGACTGTGCAATCCCTGTCTCATCAGTCCAGCCAGGCAATGTATAAACTTGATCTTCACTATAAAAAGCATCTAGACATTATCTCAAATTTCTTTTTGACTAACATTTAGTTTTCAACAGCGGAGATTTGTATAAACCTTATTGTCTGTCCCTCTGACATTGTTTCAGTATTGAAATTCAATCTTCACCTGTCCCATAGTAATGAACGTGTCGAGAGTCGGGACACGAGAGAGAGGCAGGCAGCCTATCTCAGCCAGTTGAAATCATTAATTATCTGACATCATGTTTATGGATAAAGACAAAGAAATGTACATTGAGAAAAGGTCAAATGAAAAGAAGTGCAGCTAGTTTGCAGTCTTTCCAGCTTCAGTTTGAAGTGATTGTGTTGACTGTGTTGTTGGCTAGTTCCTCTGAACAACAGTGTCCTGAGGAGAGAGCACATTTTCTATGCCAGGTGAAATCATGCCTCATTAGCTCATTGTTATGGATGTAATCAAATAAATGTCACTAGAAAACAGATTAAATAAATGCAGCTACTGATGTTACTCTGTCTGTTTGACGTGACTGTAAGTTAGCCGTAGCTGGCTAGCTAGCAAGCAAGGGATAAGAATGTTGCCAGCCAGTATGGCAATGGAAGATTTAGAATGAACGACTGGGTGGCGTTTCAACATGTCCTCCAAACACCGGCTTCTCGGGTATTATCACATAAGTATCATTAACGTTCCTACTGAATGTTTGTCACCAATAGCTTAATTGTTTACATGTTCAGTGCTAACAATGTCATAACTTTGCCAGCATATTACATCAGATGCTCGTTTGGTCCAAATGATCAGTGACAAAAAAATCTCCTCGTTAGTTGTCGAGTCATCCCAGTCTGCTGACAGATGATACCAGTTACGCTACTGTCTGTAGTGTATCAGTAGTGTCTGTCTGTAGTGTATCAGTAGTGTCTGTCTGTAGTGTATCAGTAGTGTCTGTCTGTAGTGTATCAGTAGTGTCTGTCTGTAGTGTGCCTGTAGTGTCTGTCTGTAGTGTGTCAGTAGTGTCTGTCTGTAGTGTATCAGTAGTGTCTGTCTGTAGTGTATCAGTAGTGTCTGTCTGTAGTGTATCAGTAGTGTCTGTCTGTAGTGTATCAGTAGTGTCTGTCTGTAGTGTGCCTGTAGTGTCTGTCTGTAGTGTGTCAGTAGTGTCTGTCTGTAGTGTATCAGTAGTGTCTGTCTGTAGTGTGTCTGTAGTGTGCCTGTAGTCTAGTCAGCGTTTAGAACCAGTAGTGTCAGTCTGTAGTGTCTGTCTGTAGTCTAGTCAGCGTTTAGAACCAGTAGCACTCTGCTGATTAGATCACTCCTTCTTCTCCCCCGACTTTCAAGATCAATAACTAACGTCCCCCTCCCCCTCCTCCTCCTCCTCCTCCTCATCATCATCATTAAAACTGCTCTTAAAAGATTACATCCACATACTCTCTCTCTCTCTCTACTAGTGATTCAGTGTGTGTAGGGAGAGTCTCTCTGTAGTAAGCCTGGTCTCTTATCTTGAGTAGATAGTAGCCTGTACTGTAGTGCGCTGTTAAAGCCTGTATATCTGACTTCGGGGCTTCAGTTGGTCAGTTCTCTGATGGAGGGAGAGGTGAAGAAGAGAAGGAGGAAGGACCAGATGGTGAATCTGATTGTTGTGTCTTTGCTCCAGTCTGCTGCGGCCAGCCTTATCACCGGTGAGTGACACAAACACACAAACCAAATTCAATTGTATTTGTCACATGTGCTGTACACCTAGTATAGACTTTATCGTGAAATGCTTGCTGAAGCGATGCAGAGTTTAAAAATAACACATTTTTTGAAAATTAAATAGTAACACGAGGAATAAAATTACATTCACAAGAATGGATTTAAATACAGGAAGTATCAGATCAATGTGGAGCTATATACAGGGAGTACAAGTACCAGATCAATTACAAGTACCAGATCAATGTGGAGCTATACACAGGGAGTACCAGTACCAGATCAATGTGGAGCTATATACAGGGAGTACAAGTACCAGATCAAGGTGGAGCTATATACAGGAAGTACCTAATCAATGTGGAGCAATATACAGGGAGTACAAGTACCAGATCAATGTGGAGCTATATACAGGGAGTACAAGTACCAGATCAATTACAAGTACCAGATCAATGTGGAGCTATATACAGGGAGTACCAGATCAATGTGGAGCTATATACAGGAAGTACCAGTACCAGATCAATGTGGAGCTATATACAGGGAGTACAAGTACCAGATCAATGTGGAGCTATATACAGGGAGTACCAGTACCAGATCAATGTGGAGCTATTTACAGGGAGTACAAGTACCAGATCAATGTGGAGCTATATACAGGGAGTACAAGTACCAGACAAATGTGGAGCTATATACAGGGAGGACCAGATCAATGTGAAGCTATATAGAGGAAGTACCAGATCAATGTGGAGCTATATACAGGGAGTACCAGTACCAGATCAATGTGGAGCTATATACAGGGAGTACAAGTACCAGATCAATGTGGAGCTATATACAGGGAGTACAAGTACCGGATCAATGTGGAGATATATACAGGGAGGACCAGATCAATGTGAAGCTATATACAGGGAGTACCAGTACCAGATCAATGTGGAGCTATATACAGGGAGTACAAGTACCAGATCAATGTGGAGCTATATACAGGGAGTACCAGATCAATGTGGATCTATATACAGGGAGTACCAGTACCAGATCAATGTGGAGCTATATACAGGGAGTACAAGTACCAGATCAATGTGGAGCTATATACAGGAAGTACCAGATCAATGTGTAGCTATATACAGGGAGTACAAGTACCAGATCAATGTGGAGCTATATACAGGGAGTACCAGTACCAGATCGATGTGGAGCTATATACAGGGAGTACCAATACCAGATCAATGTGGAGCTATATACAGGGAGTACCAGATCAATGTGGATCTATATACAGGGAGTACCAGATCAATGTGGAGCTATATACAGGGAGTACCAGATCAATGTGGAGCTATATACAGGGAGTACCAGTACCAGATCGATGTGGAGCTATATACAGGGAGTACAAGTACCGGATCAATGTGGAGATATATACAGGGAGGACCAGATCAATGTGAAGCTATATAGAGGAAGTACCAGATCAATGTGGAGCTATATACAGGGAGTACAAGTACCAGATCAATGTGGAGCTATATACAGGGAGTACCAGTACCAGATCAATGTGGAGCTATATACAGGGAGTACAAGTACCAGATCAATGTGGAGCTATATACAGGAAGTACCAGATCAATGTGTAGCTATATACAGGGAGTACAAGTACCAGATCAATGTGGAGCTATATACAGGGAGTACCAGTACCAGATCGATGTGGAGCTATATACAGGGAGTACCAATACCAGATCAATGTGGAGCTATATACAGGGAGTACCAGATCAATGTGGATCTATATACAGGGAGTACCAGATCAATGTGGAGCTATATACAGGGAGTACCAGATCAATGTGGAGCTATATACAGGGAGTACCAGTACCAGATTGATGTGGAGCTATATACAGGGAGTACCAGTACCAGATCAATGTGGAGCTATATACAGGGAGTACCAGATCAATGTGGATCTATATACAGGGAGTACCAGATCAATGTGGAGCTATATACAGGGAGTACCAGATCAATGTGGAGCTATATACAGAGAGTACCAGATCAATGTGGATCTATATACAGGGAGTACCAGATCAATGTGGAGCTATATACAGGGAGTACCAGATCAATGTGGAGCTATATACAGAGAGTACCAGATCAATGTGGAGCTATACCCAGGGAGTACCAGATCAATGTGGAGCTATATACAGGGAGTACCAGTACCAGATCAATGTGGAGCTATACCCAGGGAGTACCAGATCAATATGGAGCTATATACAGGAAGTACCAGATCAATGTGGAGCTATATACAGAGAGTACCAGATCAATGTGGAGCTATACCCAGGGAGTACCAGATCAATATGGAGCTATATACAGGGAGTACCAGTACCAGATCAATGTGGAGATATATACAGGGAGGACCAGATCAATGTGAAGCTATATAGAGGAAGTACCAGATCAATGTGGAGTTATATACAGGGAGTACCAGTACCAGATCAATGTGGAGCTATATAGAGGACATACCAGATCAATGTGGAGTTATATACAGGGAGTTCCAGTACCAGATCAATGTGGAGCTATATACAGGGAGTACCAATACCAGATCAATGTGGAGCTATAAACAGGGAGTACTAGTATCAGATCAATGTGGAGCTATATACAGGAAGTACCAGATCAATGTGGAGCTATATACAGGGAGTACCAGTACCAGATCAATGTGGAGGTATATACAAGGAGTACCAGATCAATGTGGAGCTATATACAGGAGGTACCAGATCATTGTGGAGCTATATACAGGGAGTACCAGATCAATGTGGATCTATATACAGGGAGTACCAGATCAATGTGGAGCTATATACAGGGAGTACCAGATCAATGTGGAGCTATATACAGAGAGTACCAGATCAATGTGGATCTATATACAGGGAGTACCAGATCAATGTGGAGCTATATACAGGGAGTACCAGTACCAGATCAAAGTGGAGGTATATAAGGGAGTACCAGATCAATGTGGAGCTATATACAGGAGGTACCAGATCAATGTGGAGCTATATACAGGGAGTACCAGATCAATGTGGAGCTATATACAGGGAGTACCAGTACCAGATCAATGTGGAGCTATATACAGGGAGTACCAGTACCAGATCAATGTGGATCTATATACAGGGAGTACCAGATCAATGTGGAGCTATATACAGGGAGTAGCAGTACCAGATCAATGTGGAGCTATATACAGGGAGTACCAGTACCAGATCAATGTGGAGCTATATACAGGGAGTAGCAGTACCAGATCAATGTGGAACTATATACAGGGAGTACCAGATCAATGTGGAGCTATATACAGGAAGTACCAGATCAATGTGGGGCTGTATACAGGGAGTACCAGTACCAGATCAATATGAAGCTGTTTACAAGGAGTTCCAGATCAATGTGGAGCTATATACAGGGAGTACCAGTACCAGATCAATGTGGAGCTATATACAGGGAGTACCAGTACCAGATCAATGTGGAGCTATTTACAGGGAGTACCAGATCCATGTGAAGCTATATGGAGGGTGTACCAGTACCAGATCAGTGTGGAGCTATACACAGGGAGTAGCAGTACCAGATCTATGTGGAGCTATATACAGGGTGTACCAGTACCAGATCAGTGTGGAGCTATACACAGGGAGTAGCAGTACCAGATCTATGTGGAGCTATATACAGGTGGTACCAGATCAATGTGGAGCTATATAGAGGAGGTACCAGATCAATGTGGAGCTATATACAGGGAGTACCAGTACCAGATCAGTGTGGAGCTAAACACAGGGGGTACCAGTACCAGATCAATGTGGAGTTACAGTGTTTGGTTCTCCTTCATGAGATACAGACAGTGGTTGGTTCTCTATCATCAGATATAGACAGTGGTTGGTTCTCTATCATCAGATATAGACAGTGTTTGGTTCTCTGTCATCAGATACAGACAGTGGTTGGTTCTCTATCATCAGATATAGACAGTGTTTGGTTCTCTGTCATCAGATACAGACAGTGGTTGGTTCTCTATCCTCAGATATAGACAGTGGTTGGTTCTCTATCCTCAGATATAGACAGTGGTTGGTTCTCTATCCTCAGATATAGACAGTGGTTGGTTCTCTATCACCCGATACAGACAGTGTTTGGTTCTCTATCCTCAGATACAGACAGTGGTTGGTTCTCTATCATCAGATATAGACAGTGGTTGGTTCTCTATCACCCGATACAGACAGTGGTTGGTTCTCTATCCTCAGATATAGACAGTGGTTGGTTCTCTATCACCCGATACAGACAGTGTTTGGTTCTCTATCCTCAGATATAGACAGTGGTTGGTTCTCTATCCTCAGATATAGACAGTGGTTGGTTCTCTATCACCCGATACAGACAGTGGTTGGTTCTCTATCCTCAGATATAGACAGTGGTTGGTTCTCTATCACCCGATACAGACAGTGTTTGGTTCTCTATCACCCGATACAGACAGTGGTTGGTTCTCTATCCTCAGATACAGACAGTGGTTGGTTCTCTATCACCCGATACAGACAGTGGTTGGTTCTCTATCCTCAGATACAGACAGTGGTTGGTTCTCTATCATCAGATATAGACAGTGGTTGGTTCTCTATCACCCGATACAGACAGTGGTTGGTTCTCTATCCTCAGATATAGACAGTGGTTGGTTCTCTATCACCCGATACAGACAGTGTTTGGTTCTCTATCCTCAGATATAGACAGTGGTTGGTTCTCTATCCTCAGATATAGACAGTGGTTGGTTCTCTATCACCCGATACAGACAGTGGTTGGTTCTCTATCCTCAGATATAGACAGTGGTTGGTTCTCTATCACCCGATACAGACAGTGTTTGGTTCTCTATCACCCGATACAGACAGTGTTTGGTTCTCTATCACCCGATACAGACAGTGGTTGGTTCTCTATCCTCAGATACAGACAGTGGTTGGTTCTCTATCACCCGATACAGACAGTGGTTGGTTCTCTATCATCTCTGTTCATCAGATACAGACAGTGGTTGGTTCTCTATCATCTCTGTTAGTTTTAGTAATTTTGCAGACACTCTTATCCGGAGCGACTTACAGTAGTGAGTGTATACAATACATTTTCATACTGGTCCCTCGTAGGAATCAAACCCATAACCCTTGCGTTGCAAGTGCCATGCTCTACCAACTGAGCCACAGCAACTGAGCAACTCTGCCTCAGATACAGACTGTGTTTGGTTCTCTATTATCTCTGTTCCTCAGATACAGACTGTGGTTTGTTCTCTATTATCTCTGTTCCTCAGATACAGACAATGGTTAGTTCTCTCTTAGGCTTGGGAGGTATACCATATATACCGGGGTATTTGGACAAATCTAATTAGAAAACAATTAGAATATTTGTTGCTACTTTTTAAGGGTTTTGCAGCATGCGCTAGGTGATCTAATTACAGTATGGAATTCGTAATTAAATGTTTGCCAGCTAGATTTTTGAGTTAATTGTATACTTGTATAGTTTAGATCAAACACTATAAAATACATTCTCTATGGGATTGTACATGTACTTGTTAGCATTGCTAAACCTTTTGGATTACAGATTATCAGTGGGGTTGAAAACAGCGCCCCTTGTGTTCAGTGCCGGTAGTACTGAATATCCCGGTATGGCACAAAGTCGGTATGAAGGTATGACAATCTGGATACCGCCCTAGCCTAATCTCTCTCATCTACATCAGAATGTTGTTGATGTTATTATATTGGAAGGATGTGTAAGTGATGTCACTGTGGAGGGGGTTTCATTTAACACAGAACTATAACATAAAATAACATGACATTAACTGGCCCCTCTCTCTCTCTCTCTGTCTGTCTGTCTGTCTGTCTGTCTGTCTGTCTGTCTGTCTGTCTGTCTGTCTGTCTGTCCCTCCATAGCAGAGTTGTTTGAAGTCAGAGGTGAGGTGCAGGGTTGTTTATTAACCAGTATGAATAAAAAATATCTGTCCCAATTTAGCTAGTTATTATTAGTGTAAAATTCCCCATCGATGTACGTAGCAATAGTAACCGTGTGTGTCTGTGCGTGTGTAGGCCAGCGTGTGTGTAGGGTGGATCGGGGCCGGCCCTGCTATAAACTGGCATATTTTTCTGACCCTGGACGGCGGCTCAGCTTCCTGGAGGCGAAGCTAGCGTGTCGCCGTGACGGAGGGGAGCTGCTGAGCGTTGAGTCACCGGCCGAGCAGCGAATCATAGAGCAGCTTGTCACTGAGCTCCGTCCCTCCGACGGAGACTTCTGGATTGGCCTTCGTCGTAACCATGGTGACACGGAAAACGTCTACGACTGTCCCTCACAGTACTACTGGACCGACGGGAGCCTCGCCTCCTTCAGGTGGGTCTGCTCTAAGCCCCGCCTCCATCAGGTGGGTCTGTTCTAAGCCCCGCCTCCATCAGGTGGGTCTGCTCTAAGCCACACCTCCTTCAGGTGGGTCTACTTTAAGCCCAGCCTCCTTCAGTTGGTTCTGCTCTAAGCCCCGCCTCCTTCAGTTGGGTCTGCTCTAAGCCACACCTCCTTCAGGTGGGTCTACTTTAAGCCCAGCCTCCTTCAGTTGGGTCTGCTCTAAGCCCCGCCTCCTTCAAGTGGGTCTGCTCTAAGCCCCGCCTCCTTCAGTTGGGTCTGCTCTAAGCCACACCTCCTTCAGGTGGGTCTGCTCTAAGTCCCGCCTATTTCAGTTGGGTCTGCTTTGAGCTCCACCTCCTTCAGGTGGGTCTGCTCTAAGCCACGCCTCCTTCAGCTGGGTCTGCTTTAAGCCATGCCTCCATCAGCTGGGTCTGCTTTAAGCCACGCCTCCACCGTCTGGGTCTGCTTTAGGCCACGCCTCCATTGGCTGGGTCTGCTTTAAGCCACACCTCCTTCTGCTTACATGGAATAGTTCATATAATAAAAGACAGTGGTGTGTAACTTTACGTATGTGTGTTGCTGTGTGTGTTTGTTCCTGCATGCGTGTGTGTTAGGAACTGGCACTGGGACGAGCCGTCCTGTGGATACGAGGTGTGTGTGGTGATGTACCACCAACCGTCCGCCCCGCCCGGCCTCGGAGGACTCTACATGTTCCATTGGAACGATGACAACTGTGACACCAAGAACAATTTCATCTGCAAGTACACTGCAGGTACACACACACACACACACACACACACACACACACACACACACACACACACACACACACACACACACACACACACACACACACACACACACACACACACACAGATGATAGTACACAGCAGATACCCCTCAGAGCCTGGTTCCTCTGGTCTACCCAGTACAGCCAGTAGAGGACTGGCCACCCCTCAGAGCCTGGTTCCTCTGGTCTACCCAGTACAGCCAGAAGAGGACTGGCCACCCCTCAGAGCCTGGTTCATCTGGTCTACCCAGTACACCCATTAGATTACTGGCCACCCCTCAGAGCCTCAGTCCTCTCTTGGTTGCTTCCTAGGTTCCTTCCTTTCTATTGAGTTTTTCTTAGCCACTGTGCTTCTACATCTGCACTGCTTGCTGTTTGGAGTTTTCAGGTTGGGTTGTTGTGACATCTTTGTTACATCTGCTCATGTTAAAAGGGCTTTATAACTGATTGATTGTGTTGTGTTCCAGATAAGGCTCCTGAACCCTCCCCCAACACTGCACACCCAGGTAACAACGCTACTTAAAGTGTCTGAATATTTATGGTATTAACGAGGTCTGAATATTAATAGGTACACTACATGACCAAAAGTATGTGGATATCTTCTCGTTGAACATCTCATTCCAACATCATGGGCATTACTATGGAGTTGGTCCCCCTTTACTGCTATAACAGCCTCTACTCTTCTGGGAAGTCATTAATATGAAGTTGGTCCCCCCTTTACTGCTATAACAGCCTCCACTCTTCTTGGAAGTGATTACTATGGAGTTGGTCCCCCCTTTACTGCTATAACAGCCTCCACTCTTCTGGGAAGTCATTAATATGAAGTTGGTACCCCCTTTACTGCTGTAACAGCCTCCACTCTTCTGGGAAGTCATTACTATGGAGTTGGTCCCCCCTTTACTGCTATAACAGCCTCCACTCTTCTGGGAAGTCATTAATATGAAGTTGGTACCCCCTTTACTGCTGTAACAGCCTCCACTCTTCTGGGAAGTCATTAATATGAAGTTGGTCCCCCCTTTACTGCTGTAACAGCCTCCACTCTTCTGGGAAGTCATTACTATGGAGTTGGTCCCCCCTTTACTGCTATAACAGCCTCCACTCTTCTGGGAAGTCATTAATATGAAGTTGGTCCCCCTTTGCTGCTGTAACAGCCTCCACTCTTCTGGGAAGTCATTACTATGGAGTTGGTCCCCCCTTTACTGCTATAACAGCCTCCACTCTTCTGGGAAGTCATTACTATGGAGTTGGTCCCCCCTTTACTGCTATAACAGCCTCCACTCTTCTGGGAAGTCATTAAAATGGAGTTGGTCCCCCCTTTACTGCTATAACAGCCTCCACTCTTCTGGGAAGTCATTAATATGGAGTTGGTCCCCCCTTTACTGCTATAACAGCCTCCACTCTTCTGGGAAGTCATTAATATGGAGGTGGACCCCCTTTGCTGCTGTAACAACCTCCACTCTTCTGGGAAGTCATTAATATGGAGTAGGTCCCCCTTTGCTGCTATAACAGCCTCCACTCTTCTGGGAGGTTTTTCCACTAGATGTTGGAACATTGCTGCTATAACAGGCTCCACTCTTCAGGGAAGGCTTTCCACTAGATGTGGGAACATTGCTGCTATAACAGCCTCTACTCTTCTGGGAAGGCTTTCCTCTAGATGTAGGAACATTGCTGCTATAACAACCTCCACTCTTCTGGGAAGGCTTCCCACTAGATGTTGGAACATTGCTGCTATAACAGCCTCCACTTTTCTGGGAAGGCTTTCCACTAGATGTATAGATAGATTTAACTAAATTACTATGTATATACTGTTGAAGTCGGAAACTTTACATACACTTAGGTTAGAGTCATAACTCATTTTTTTCAATCACTCCACAAATTTCTTGTTTAACGAACTATAGTTTTGGCAAGTTGGTTAGGACATCTACTTTGTGCATGACACAAGTAATTTTTCCAGCAATTGTTTACAGACAGATTATTTCACTTATAATTCACTGTATCACAATTCCAGTGGGTCAGAAGTTTACATACACTAAGTTGACTGTGCCTTTAAACAGCTTGGAAAATTCCAGAAAATGATGTCATGGCTTTAGAAGCTTCTGATAGGATACTTGACATCATTTGAGTCAATTAGGTGTGTACCTATGGATGTATTTCAAGGCCTATCTTGAGACTCAGTGCCTCTTTGCTTGACATCATGGGAAAATCAAAAGAAATCAGCCAAGACCTCAGAATTTTTTAAAGACCTCCACAAGTCTGGTTCATCCTTGGGAGCAATTTCCAAACCCCTGAAGTTACCAAGTTCATCCGTACAAACAATAGTACGCAAGTATAAACACCATGGGACTACGCAGCCGTCATACCACTCGGGAAGGAGATGCGTTCTGTCTTCTAGAGATGAACGTACTTTGGTGTGAAAAGTGCAAATGTCCTCTGGTCTGATGAAACAAAAATGCAACTGTTTGGTCATAATGACCATCGTTATGTCTGGAGGAAAAAGGGTGAGGCTTGCAAGCAGAAGAACACCATCCCAACTGTGAAACACGGGGGTGGCAGCATCATGTTGTGGGGGTGCTTTGCTGCAGGAGGGACTGGTGCACTTCACAAAATAGATAGCATTGTGAGTTAGGAAAATTATGTGGATATATTGAAAGCAACATCTCAAGATGTCAGTCAGGAAGTTAAAGCTTGGTCACTAATGGGTCTTCCAAATGGACAATGACCCCAAGCATACTTCCAAAGTTGTGTCAAAATAGTTTAAGGACAACAATGTCAAGGTATTGGAGTGTCATCACAAAGCCCTGACCTCAATCCTATAGAACATTTGTGGGCAGAACTGAAAAAGAATGTGTGAGCAAGGAGGCCTACAAATCTGACTCAGTTACACCAGCTCTGTCAGGAGGAATGGGTCAACATTCACCCAACTTATTGTGGGAAGCTTGTGGAAGGCCACCCAAAATGTTTGACCCAAGTTAAACAATTAAAGGGCAATGCTACCAAATACTAATTGAGTGTATGCAAACTTCTGACCCACTGGGAATGTGATGAAAGAAATAAAAGCTGAAATAAATCATTCTCTCTACTACATTTCACTTTCTTAAAATAAAGTGTTTATCCTAACTGACCTAAGACAGGGAATTTTTCCCAGGATTATATGTCAGGAATTGTGAAAAACTGAGTTTAAATGTATTTTGCTAACGTATATATGTAATCTTCCAACTTCAACTGTATGAGTTTAGAGAGATATTGTCACGACTTCCACCGAAGTTGGCTCCCCTGCCTGTTTGGGCGGTGCTCAGCGGTCGTCGTCACCGGCCTACTAGAAGTTGGCTCCCCTGCCTGTTCGGGCGGTGCTCAGCGGTCGTCGTCACCGTCCTACTAGAAGTTGGCTCCCCTGCCTGTTTGGGCGGTGCTCAGCGGTCGTCGTCACCGGCCTACTAGAAGTTGGCTCCCCTGCCTGTTTGGGCGGTGCTCGGCGGTTGTCGTCACCGGCCTACTAGCCGCCACGATCCCTTTTTCTTTTGTCTGTTTGTTTTGTCTTATTAGTTTCACCTGTGTTCTGTTGTATGGTTTAATGAGCTTCCTTATTTAAAGTACGTGTACCCGCCCTTGTTTTGTGCGGGATTGTCTTTGTGTTACGTGTGTGTGTTTTAGGTAGAGGTGTATAATCTTTTCTGGACTTTGCACCCTGTGTTTTGGGTAGTCACTTTTACTGTCCGCGCCCTGTGTTGTTGGGCTTGTCATTTACTGTCCGCGCCCTGTGTTGTTGGGTAGTCACTTTTACTGTCCGCGCCCTGTGTTGTTGGGCTTGTCATTTACTGTCCGCGCCCTGTGTTGTTGGGTAGTCACATTTACTGTCCGCGCCCTGTGTTGTTGGGTAGTCACATTTACTGTCCGCGCCCTGTGTTGTTGGGCTTGTCATTTACTGTCCGCGCCCTGTGTTGTTGGGTAGTCACATTTATTGTCCGCGCCCTGTGTTGTTGGGTAGTCACATTTACTGTCTGCGCCCTGTGTTGTTGGGTAGTCACATTTACTGTCCGCACCCTGTGTTGTTGGGCTTGTCATTTACTGTCCGCGCCCTGTGTTGTTGGGTAGTCACTTTACTGTCCGCGCCCTGTGTTGTTGGGCTTGTCATTTACTGTCCGCGCCCTGTGTTGTTGGGTAGTCACATTTACTGTCCGCGCCCTGTGTTGTTGGGTAGTCACATTTACTGTCCGCACCCTGTGTTGTCGGGCTTGTCATTTACTGTCCGCGCCCTGTGTTGTTGGGTAGTCACATTTACTCTCCGCGCCCTGTGTTGTTGGGTAGTCACGTTTACTGTCCGCGCCCTGTGTTGTTGGGTAGTCACATTGACTGTCCGCGCCCTGTGTTGTCGGGCTTGTCATTTACTGTCCGCGCCCTGTGTTGTTGGGTAGTCACATTTACTGTCCGCGCCCTGTGTTGTTGGGTAGTCACATTTACTGTCCGCGCCCTGTGTTTTTGGACTTGTCATTTACTATCCGCGCCCTGTGTTGTTGGGTAGTCACATTCACTGCCCGCGCCCTGTGTTGTCGGGCTTGTCATTTACTGTCCGCGCCCTGTGTTGTTGGGTATTCACATTTACTGTCCGCGCCCTGTGTTGTTGGGTAGTCACATTTACTGTCCGCGCCCTGTGTTGTCGGGCTTGTCATTTACTGTCTGCGCCCTGTGTTGTCGGGCTTGTCATTTACTGTCCGCGCCCTGTGTTGTTGGGTAGTCACATTTACTGTCCGCGCCCTGTGTTGTTGTGCTTGTCAGTGGAACTCTCTGCACCTGATTCCTTCCTCACCCACCTAGTCCCGCGTGACAGATATAACTAAATGACTATGAGTATAGATAGATATAACTAAATGACTATGTATAGATGAGTATCGAGAGATATAACTAAATTAATGAACATTAATGTTCCTGTCTACAGAGGCTCCTCCCTTGTCTCTGTCACCCCTGACCACGACCTTTGACACTGAAGAGAAGAGACACACCCCAGGTACCCTGACCTCTAACCTATTACCCTCGACCTCTTACCGTGTGTGTGTTTTTTGTGCATGTCTCTGAACTGTGTGTGTCTGTTTCAGCTCTGAACATTGTTTACATAGTCCTGCCCATCATCCCGTTGTTGATGGTGTTACTAATAGCAACTGCGGTCTTCTGCTTCACGCTGCTGGCTCGACGGTGAGGAGCAAGTACTAACTAGCATGAGATAGACTGGTAGTATGGATAGCATTCATACTACCAGATTGAGAATAATGCATTGACTGATTTAGTGACTGTCATCTATTCCAGAAGCTCACTGTCTCTGTGTGTAGGAGGAAGCTCACTGTCTCTGTGTGTAGAAGGAAGCTCACTGTCTCTGTGTGTAGGAGGAAGCTCACTGTCTCTGTGTGTAGGAGGAAGCTCACTGTCTCTGTGTGTAGGAGGAAGCTCACTGTCTCTGTGTGTAGGAGGAAGCTCATTGTCTCTGTGTGTAGGAGGAAGCTCACTGTCTCTGTGTGTAGGAGGAAGCGGCGTGAGCAGCAGACAGAGGTGTGTCCTAGCGACCCAGGGTCCTGTCCAAACCCCGCCCAGCCGCCTGACGTCTACAACGTGATTCGCTCTCAGCAGGAGGCCGACCTGGCTGGAACACGCCCCCACACCAAGAACACTTCCTTCTTAGGTAAAAATATGTTTTATTGTCACTGGTGCAGTGTAATGTGGTGTTGTACAGGGTCAGTGTAATGTGGTGTTGTACAGGGTCAGTGTAATGTGGTGTTGTACAGGGTCAGTACAGGGTCAGTGTAATGTGGTGTTGTACAGGGTCAGTGTAATGTGGTGTCGTACAGGGTCAGTGTAATGTGGTGTTGTACAGGGTCAATACAGGGTCAGTGTAATGTGGTGTTGTACAGGGTCAGTACAGGGTCAGTGTAATATGGTGTTGTACAGGGTCAGTGTAATGTGGTGTTGTACAGGGTCAGTACAGGGTCAGTGTAATGTGATGTTGTACAGGGTCAGTGTAATGTGGTGTTGTACAGGGTCAGTGTAATGTGGTGTTGTACAGGGTCAGTGTAATGTGGTGTTGTACAGGGTCAGTGTAATATGGTGGTGTTCAGGGTCAGTACAGGGTCAGTGTAATGTGGTTTTGTGCAGGGTCACTACAGGGTCAGTGTAATGTGGTGTTGTACAGGGTCAGTGTAATGTGTTGTTGTACAAGGTCAGTGTAATGTGTTGTTGTACAGGGTCAGTGTAATGTGGTGTTGTACAGGGTCAGTACAGGGTCAGTGTAATGTGTTGTTGTACAGGGTCAGTGTAATGTGGTGTTGTACAGGGTCAGTACAGGGTCAGTGTAATATGGTGTTGTACAGGGTCAGTACAGGGTCAGTGTAATGTGGTGTTGTACAGGGTCAGTACAGGGTCAGTGTAATGTGGTGTTGTACAGGGTCAGTGTAATGTGGTGTTGTACAGGGTCAGTGTAATGTGGTGTTGTACAGGGTCAGTACAGGGTCAGTGTAATGTGGTGTTGTACAGGGTCAGTGTAATGTGGTGTTGTACAGGGTCAGTGTAATGTGGTGTTGTACAGGGTCAGTGTAATGTGGTGTTGTACAGGGTCAGTGTAATGTGGTGTTGTACAGGGTCAGTACAGGGTCAGTGTAATGTGGTGTTGTACAGGGTCAGTGTAATGTGGTGTTGTACAGGGTCAGTACAGGGTCAGTGTAATGTGGTGTTGTACAGGGTCAGTACAGGGTCAGTGTAATGTGTTGTTGTTCAGGGTCAGTACAGGGTCAGTGTAATGTGGTGTTGTACAGGGTCAGTACAGGGTCAGTACAGGGTCAGTGTAATGTGTTGTTGTTCAGGGTCAGTACAGGGTCAGTGTAATGTGGTGTTGTACAGGGTCAGTGTAATGTGTTGTTGTTCAGGGTCAGTACAGGGTCAGTGTAATGTGGTGTTGTACAGGGTCAGTACAGGGTCAGTACAGGGTCAGTGTAATGTGGTGTTGTACAGGGTCAGTACAGGGTCAGTACAGGGTCAGTACAGGGTCAGTACAGGGTCAGTGTAATGTGTTGTTGTACAGGGTCAGTGTAATGTGTTGTTGTACAGGGTCAGTACAGGGTCAGTGTAATGTGTTGTTGTTCAGGGTCAGTACAGGGTCAGTGTAATGTGGTGTTGTACAGGGTCAGTACAGGGTCAGTACAGGGTCAGTGTAATGTGGTGTTGTACAGGGTCAGTACAGGGTCAGTACAGGGTCAGTACAGGGTCAGTACAGGGTCAGTGTAATGTGGTGTTGTACAGGGTCAGTGTAATGTGGTGTTGTACAGGGTCAGTGTAATGTGGTGTTGTACAGGGTCAGTACAGGGTCAGTGTAATGTGGTGTTGTACAGGGTCAGTACAGGGTCAGTGTAATGTGGTGTCGTACAGGGTCAGTGTAATGTGGTGTTGTACAGGGTCAGTGTAATGTGGTGTTGTACAGGGTCAGTGTAATGTGGTGTTGTACAGGGTCAGTACAGGGTCAGTACAGGGTCAGTGTAATGTGATGTTGTACAGGGTCAGTGTAATGTGATGTTGTACAGGGTCAGTGTAATGTGATGTTGTACAGGGTCAGTGTAATGTGATGTTGTACAGGGTCAGTGTAATGTGTTGTTGTACAGGGTCAGTACAGGGTCAGTGTAATGTGGTGATGTACAGGGTCAGTGTAATGTGGTGTTGTACAGGGTCAGTACAGGGTCAGTGTAATGTGTTGTTGTACAGGGTCAGTGTAATGTGTTGTTGTACAGGGTCAGTACAGGGTCAGTACAGGGTCAGTGTAATGTGGTGTTGTACAGGGTCAGTGTAATTTGGTGTTGTACAGGGTCAGTACAGGGTCAGTACAGGGTCAGTGTAATGTGGTGTTGTACAGGGTCAGTGTAATGTGGTGTTGTACAGGGTCAGTGTAATGTGGTGTTGTACAGGGTCAGTGTAATGTGTTGTTGTACAGGGTCAGTGTAATGTGGTGTTGTACAGGGTCAGTACAGGGTCAGTACAGGGTCAGTGTAATGTGGTGTTGTACAGGGTCAGTGTAATGTGGTGTTGTACAGGGTCAATACAGGGTCAGTACAGGGTCAGTGTAATGTGTTGTTGTACAGGGTCAGTACAGGGTCAGTGTAATGTGGTGTTGTACAGGGTCAGTGTAATGTGGTGTTGTACAGGGTCAGTACAGGGTCAGTGTAATGTGGTGTTGTACAGGGTCAGTGTAATGTGGTGTTGTACAGGGTCAGTGTAATGTGGTGTTGTACAGGGTCAGTGTAATGTGGTGTTGTACAGGGTCAGTGTAATGTGGTGTTGTACAGGGTCAGTGTAATGTGGTGTTGTACAGGGTCAGTGTAATGTGGTGTTGTACAGGGTCAGTGTAATATGGTGGTGTTCAGGGTCAGTACAGGGTCAGTGTAATGTGGTTTTGTGCAGGGTCACTACAGGGTCAGTGTAATGTGGTGTTGTACAGGGTCAGTGTAATGTGTTGTTGTACAAGGTCAGTGTAATGTGTTGTTGTACAGGGTCAGTGTAATGTGGTGTTGTACAGGGTCAGTACAGGGTCAGTGTAATGTGTTGTTGTACAGGGTCAGTGTAATGTGGTGTTGTACAGGGTCAGTACAGGGTCAGTGTAATATGGTGTTGTACAGGGTCAGTACAGGGTCAGTGTAATGTGGTGTTGTACAGGGTCAGTACAGGGTCAGTGTAATGTGGTGTTGTACAGGGTCAGTGTAATGTGGTGTTGTACAGGGTCAGTGTAATGTGGTGTTGTACAGGGTCAGTGTAATGTGGTGTTGTACAGGGTCAGTACAGGGTCAGTGTAATGTGGTGTTGTACAGGGTCAGTGTAATGTGGTGTTGTACAGGGTCAGTGTAATGTGGTGTTGTACAGGGTCAGTGTAATGTGGTGTTGTACAGGGTCAGTGTAATGTGGTGTTGTACAGGGTCAGTGTAATGTGGTGTTGTACAGGGTCAGTGTAATGTGGTGTTGTACAGGGTCAGTGTAATGTGGTGTTGTACAGGGTCAGTACAGGGTCAGTGTAATGTGTTGTTGTTCAGGGTCAGTACAGGGTCAGTGTAATGTGGTGTTGTACAGGGTCAGTACAGGGTCAGTACAGGGTCAGTGTAATGTGTTGTTGTTCAGGGTCAGTACAGGGTCAGTGTAATGTGGTGTTGTACAGGGTCAGTGTAATGTGTTGTTGTTCAGGGTCAGTACAGGGTCAGTGTAATGTGGTGTTGTACAGGGTCAGTACAGGGTCAGTACAGGGTCAGTGTAATGTGGTGTTGTACAGGGTCAGTACAGGGTCAGTACAGGGTCAGTACAGGGTCAGTACAGGGTCAGTGTAATGTGTTGTTGTACAGGGTCAGTGTAATGTGTTGTTGTACAGGGTCAGTACAGGGTCAGTGTAATGTGGTGTTGTACAGGGTCAGTACAGGGTCAGTACAGGGTCAGTGTAATGTGGTGTTGTACAGGGTCAGTACAGGGTCAGTACAGGGTCAGTACAGGGTCAGTACAGGGTCAGTGTAATGTGGTGTTGTACAGGGTCAGTGTAATGTGGTGTTGTACAGGGTCAGTGTAATGTGGTGTTGTACAGGGTCAGTACAGGGTCAGTGTAATGTGGTGTTGTACAGGGTCAGTACAGGGTCAGTGTAATGTGGTGTCGTACAGGGTCAGTGTAATGTGGTGTTGTACAGGGTCAGTGTAATGTGGTGTTGTACAGGGTCAGTGTAATGTGGTGTTGTACAGGGTCAGTACAGGGTCAGTACAGGGTCAGTGTAATGTGATGTTGTACAGGGTCAGTGTAATGTGATGTTGTACAGGGTCAGTGTAATGTGTTGTTGTACAGGGTCAGTACAGGGTCAGTGTAATGTGGTGATGTACAGGGTCAGTGTAATGTGGTGTTGTACAGGGTCAGTACAGGGTCAGTGTAATGTGTTGTTGTACAGGGTCAGTGTAATGTGTTGTTGTACAGGGTCAGTACAGGGTCAGTACAGGGTCAGTGTAATGTGGTGTTGTACAGGGTCAGTGTAATTTGGTGTTGTACAGGGTCAGTACAGGGTCAGTACAGGGTCAGTGTAATGTGGTGTTGTACAGGGTCAGTGTAATGTGGTGTTGTACAGGGTCAGTGTAATGTGGTGTTGTACAGGGTCAGTGTAATGTGTTGTTGTACAGGGTCAGTGTAATGTGGTGTTGTACAGGGTCAGTACAGGGTCAGTACAGGGTCAGTGTAATGTGGTGTTGTACAGGGTCAGTGTAATGTGGTGTTGTACAGGGTCAATACAGGGTCAGTACAGGGTCAGTGTAATAACAAATGTGTTGTTGTACAGGGTCAGTACAGGGTCAGTGTAATGTGGTGTTGTACAGGGTCAGTGTAATGTGGTGTTGTACAGGGTCAGTACAGGGTCAGTGTAATGTGGTGTTGTACAGGGTCAGTGTAATGTGGTGTTGTACAGGGTCAGTGTAATGTGGTGTTGTACAGGGTCAGTGTAATGTGGTGTTGTACAGGGTCAGTGTAATGTGGTGTTGTACAGGGTCAGTGTAATGTGGTGTTGTACAGGGTCAGTACAGGGTCAGTGTAATGTGGTGTTGTACAGGGTCAGTGTAATGTGGTGTTGTACAAGGTCAGTACAGGGTCAGTGTAATTTGGTGTTGTACATGGTCAGTACAGGGTCAGTGTAATGTGGTGTTGTACAGGGTCAACCGTAGATGTACTGGAGAAAATTAAGGGGTTAAGTGCCTTCCTCAAGGCCACAGACAGATTTTTCACCTTGTCGGCTCGGTTATTGGAAACGGTTGCTGATTCGGCAATACATTTTCCAAAATCTGTTTTTGTTTTGTCATTATGAGGAATTTTGTGTAGATTGATCAGGGGGAAAAAACAATTTAATCTATTTTAAAATAAGGCTGTAACGTAATGTGGAAAAAGTCAAGGGGTCTGAATACTTTACAAATGCCCTGTATATTCACACTGTGCTTTCTATTCTGTTTCTACAGATTGTAAATTAAAGATAAACATTTTTGCTAAGAGTTTTATTATATTATTGATTGACTATGATTTTTTAAATCACCCTGCAGTGCTATTTGCAGAGTCAGCCATTCCTGAACCTTTAACCAAAAGCAAGCTACATATGGACAGTGTTGCGAACTATCTCGTAGCCCATAACAAAGAGGGAGACAATGCAGAGATAAAGAAATAACAAAAATATATTTATTAAACGAAGTTACCCATATCCAAGTAACAATGGTGTGTGTCGTCAGTAGTCAGTAGTGTAAATGAGTGGACACATGTGTAGATGGTGATTAATGAGGGGTGTTGAGATGTGCCAAAACAAATCAGAACAAATTAACACAAAGAAGCCCCAAAATGGAATACCAAAAACCGAAAGTGTGACTACGTGGAGAGTCTTCCCGATGTATTGGGGGAAGGTGTATTCATCCCCAGGACACACCCGAGCCCAGGTGTGTTCCATTTCCATGACAACCCTTTCAGCTCCGCCCATCGACATCCTATTAAGGAAAACAAGAGCAGAGAGAAAGAATTCGTCAGACAGAGTGGGAGGATCGTCGCAACAGTACCAAAACATATGATCTAATGATTCTGTCTCTTTGCAGCAAAATCTGGGGAGTTGGAATGTTTTAATCCCCCATATATACAGTGGGGCAAAAAGTATTTCGTCAGCCACCAATTGTGCAAGTTGTCCCACTTAAAAAGATGAGAGGCCTGTAATTTTCATCATAGGTACACTTAAACTATGACAGACAAAATGATTTTAAAAAATCCTGAAAATCACATTGTAGGATTTTTTTATGAATTTATTTGCAAATTATGCTTATTTAAGATTGTGAGGAAAGCACTTTTAAAGAATAGCCAGGCATCCTCTACTGACAGGATGAGGTCAATATCCTCCCAGGATACCCCGGCCAGGTCGACTAGAAAGACCTGCTCGCTGAAGTGTTTCAGGGAGCGTTTGATAGTGATAAGTGGAGGTCGTTTGTGCTAGAGGCATCACTACAGACCCTGGTTTGATTCCAAACCAACCGGCAGTGATTGGGGGTCCTACAGGGCGGCACACAATTGGCCCAGCATCATCTGGGTTAGGGTTTGGCCGGGGTAGGCTGTCATTGTAAATAATAATTTTTTCTTAACTGACTTGCCTAGTTAAATGCAGGTTAAATCAAAAATAATAATAGCTAACATTTCGATGACCATAATAAATAGATATGCCGATAGTGGACAACCTTGTTTTACTCCTCTTGACAGTTTAATTCTTTCTGAGAAGTAGCCTATATTGAACATTTTACGCCTGGTGTTACTATACATAACTTTAACCCATTCTCCAAAATTGAAATATTCCAGGCATTTGCAATGCATTTAGAAAGTATTCAGACCCCTTCATTTTTCCCACATTATGTTATGTTACAGCCTTATTTTAAAATGGATTTTTCCTCATCAATCTACACCCAAAATAAATAAAAACATACCTTATTTACATAATTCAGACCCTTTGCTATGAGACTCAAAATTAAGCTCTGGTGCATCCTGTTTCCATTAATCATCCTTGAGATGTTTCTACAACTTGATTAAACATGAGCTTGAAGGAATTGTCCGTAGAGCTCCAAGACAGGATTGTGTCGAGGCATAACATAAATAAAAAATAGTTTATCTATTTCACATACATCTATGTGCTTTTATGGTAAAAGACAAGAAAATGTATCACACATTGTAAAAAAATAAAAATAAAATGCGCCGAACAGCAGTCATGTTTGGCTGTTGCTCTCCTCATCCCTTCTCTACATATCACCATACAGTGTCAAACAGCAGTCATGTTTGGCTGTTGCTCTCCTCATCACTTCTCTACATATCACCATACAGTGTCAAACAGCAGTCATGTTTGGCTGTTGCTCTCCTCATCCCTTCTCTACATATCACCATACAGTGTCAAACAGCAGTCATGTTTGGCTGTTGCTCTCCTCATCCCTTCTCTACATATCACCATACAGTGTCAAACAGCAGTCATGTTTGGCTGTTGCTCTCCTCATCACTTCTCTACATATCACCATACAGTGTCAAACAGCAGTCATGTTTGGCTGTTGCTCTCCTCATCCCTTCTCTACATATCACCATACAGTGTCAGACAGTTGTCATGTTTGGCTGTTGCTCTCCTCATCCCTTCTCTACATATCACCATACAGTGTCAAACAGTAGTCATGTTTGGCTGTTGCTCTCCTCATCCCTTCTCTACATATCACCATACAGTGTCAAACAGCAGTCATGTTTGGCTGTTGCTCTCCTCATCCCTTCTCTACATATCACCATACAGTGTCAAACAGCAGTCATGTTTGGCTGTTGCTCTCCTCATCCCATCTCTACATATCACCATACAGTGTCAAACAGCAGTCATGTTTGGCTGTTGCTCTCCTCATCCCTTCTCTACATATCACCATACAGTGTCAAACAGCAGTCATGTTTGGCTGTTGCCCTCCTCTTCCCTTCTAGGAGGGACACACTGCTAAAGTGGTTGACTTATAATTGAGTGTTTTTAACTGTAAGTTCGAGACAAGTTTGCATCAAACTTTTTTGTTAAGGAAGAAACTGTTAAAATGACGAAGTGGATTATAATAATAATGAATGATAAAACATTGTAGAATATACTAATGACAGTCAATACGTCTTCCTGACTGTAGACTGCTGCAGTATGTCTTCCTGACTGTAGACTGCTGCAGTATGTCTTCCTAACCTCGGCAGAGTAACCTCGGCAGAGTAACCTCGGCAGAGTAACCTCAGCTATCCTCGGCAGAGTAACCTCGGCAGAGTAACCTCGGCAGAGTAACCTCAGCTAACCTCGGCAGAGTAACCTCGGCAGAGTAACCTCGGCAGAGTATTATCAGCTAACCTCGGCAGAGTAACCTCGGCTAACCTCGGCAGAGTAACCTCGGCAGAGTAATCTCGGCTAACCTCGGCAGAGTAACCTCGGCAGAGGCCAAATGGTACACTGGCCCCTTAAGAACTGCTTGTGCCCCTTTTAGTTAAAATGTCTGTCTGGAAAAGCTGGCAGAAACTACCATTTCACCTGTTGTTAAGGTTCAACTTCTCCAGCAACATTCATACTGTTCTTTACGTTGTGTGCGTCCAATAACATGAGTAAAGAAACATGCACTGTTGTACCTGATGGAGGCAATTGTTTTGAATTCAGTCACATGTAAGTTTGGGGTCACTTAGAAATATCCTTGTTTCTGAAAGAAAAGCACATTTTCTGTCCATTAAAATAACATTCAATTGATCAGAAAGACAGTGTAGACATTTTTAATGTTGTAAATTACTTTTGTAGCTGGAAACGGTAGTTTTTTAAAATGGAATATCTACATAGGCGTACAGAGGCCCATTATCAGCAACCATCACTCCTGTGTTCCAATGGAACGTTGTGTTATCTAATATAAAGTTTATCCTTTTAAAAGGCTAATTGATCATTAGAAAACCCTTTTGCAATTATGTTAGCACAGCTGGAAACTGTTGTCCTGATTAAAGAAGCAATAAAACTGGCCTTCTTTAGACTAGTATCTGGGGCGGCAGGTAGCCTAGTGGTTAGAGCATTGGACTAGTAAAGGAAAGGTTGTAAGATCGAATCAACGAGCTGACAAGGTAAACATTTAACCCACTGATCCTAGACCTTCATTGAAAATAAGAATTTGTTCTTAACTGACCTAGTTAAATAAATAAAACAAATAAAAACAAATCTGGAGCATCAGCGTTTGTGGGTTTGATTACAGGCTCAAAATGTCCAGAAACAAAGACCTTTCTTCTATTCTTGTTCTGAGAAGTGAAGGCTATTCCATGCGAGAAATTGCCAAGAAACTGAAGATCCCGTACTACGCTGTGTACTACTCCCTTCACAGAAGAGCGTAAACTGTCCCTAACCAGAATAGAAAGAGGAGTGGGAGGCCCCGGTGCACAATTGAGCAAGAGGACAAGTACATTAGTGTCTAGTTTGAGAAACAGACACTTCACAAGTCCTCAACTGGCAGCTTCATTAAATAGGAACCGCAAAACACCAGTCTCAACATCAACAGTCAAGAGGCGACTCCGGGATGCTGGCCTTCTAGAGTTCCTCTGTCCAGTCTCAACATCAACAGTGAAGAGGCGACTCCGGGATGCTACCCTTCTAGGCAGTGTTCCTCTGTCCAGTCTCAACATCAACAGTGAAGAGGCGACTCCGGGATGCTGACCTTCTAGAGTTCCTCTGTCCAGTGTCTGTGTTCTTTTGCCCATCTTAATCTTTTCTTTTTATTGGCCAGTCTGAGATATGGCTTTTTCTTTGCAACTCTGCCTCAAAGGCCAGCATCCCGGAGTCGCCTCTTAACTGTTGAAGTTGAGACTGGTGTTTTGCGGGTAAATATATTGGCCATTTCCAGTTACAATAGTAATTTACAACATTAACCGTGTCTACACTCTATTTCTGATCAATTTGATGTTATTTTAATGGACCAAAAAATTGATTTTCTTTCAAAAACCAAGGACATTTCTAAGTGACTCCAAACTTTTGAACGGTAGTGTTTGTAAATGTGATATTTAAAAATTTTTTTTTATAAATTACCGGATGGCCTAACCTTCCTCCTAAACTTTGATTGTTGCTCTCATGACATGGTTACATATATTTGTTTAGATTGTTAAACTATTTTTCTATTTAATTCGATGCACTTTGAGATAATGAAAAGCGCTTTTGAAATGTAATGAATTGTTATTATTTTGCAAACTATCCTACAGAACAACTCTGTAAAATGTGTCCTACCTCATCTGAAAACAGTGAGGATAACAAAACACATAGCAACAACAGGCATATGGGGAGGGGTCTTGAAATGTAACATCCAATCAACATGTAGCCACTGGGAGCCAGCGGTCCATTCACACCAGTTTTGCTAAAACAAAATTCCCAGGACCTCAAAGGGAGGCGTGACAACAACGTGATTTTAGAGTTTTGGCTTCGCGAGACTAGCTTTCGACACACCCACTGGTGTTGATCCTCCCACTTTCAGACAAACTCTTTGTATGCAGTTACCCATGACTCATTCAAAGGGGAAGGGAAACACTGATCCTGTTGTTTCTCCATAGTAACGGCCTGTGTTCTTTCTCCTAGGCTCCTCCCCCGACATGTCCCCTGGTGACTATGACAACCTGGGGGGTCTGCGAGACACGGAGAGTGGTTTCGTCACGCTGGCCAGCACAGAGAGCAACTTCCAGTTGACCTCTGAACTCTATGACCTTAGTCTGGGGCGACGCAAAGACGACTCAGACATTTACCACAACAGTCTGGGTCGCAACGGAGAGGTTTATAACAACAGTCTGGGTCGGCATGGTAACCGAGAGGGTTATAACAACAGTCTGGGTCGTCATGGCAACAGAGAGACGCACGATAACAGTCTGGGTTGTCACGGCAACGGAGGGACGTACAACAACAGACTAGGTCTTCATGGCTGTGTGGTGAAGAGCAGTGAGCTGTACAACACTAGTCACTATAGAGACAGTCTTTACCAAACCAGCCCGGATCGCTATGGTAACCCTGAACAGCACGAGAGAAGCCTGGGTCGTCATGGGAACGATGCCAGTGTAGATTGCTATGGGAAGAAGGCCACTGTGGGTTACTATGGCAATGAGGGCAGTCTGGGTGGGAAGTGCTACAAAGAGTGGTTGGACAGTGATAGCAACTAACAACTACTGACAGCTACTGACAGTGACAGCTACTGACATATACTGACAGCTACTGACAGTGACAACTACTGACAGTTACATCTACTGACAGCTACTGACAGCTACTGACAGTGACAGCTACTGTGACAACTACAGACAACGACTGACAGCTACTGACAGTGACAACTACTGACAGTTATATCTACTGACAGCTACTGACAGCTACTGACAGTGACAACTACTGACAGTTATATCTACTGACAGCTACTGTGACAACTACTGACATACACTGACAGTGACAACTACTGACAGTTATATCTACTGACAGCTACTGTGACAACTACTGACATACACTGACAGTGACAACTACTGACAGCTACTGACAGTGACAGCAACTGAAAGCTACTGACATATACTGACAGTGACAACTACTGACAGTTACATCTACTGACAGCTACTGACAGTGACAGCTACTGTGACAACTACTGACAGTGACAGCTACTGTCAGTGACAGCTACTGTGACAACTACTGACAGCTACTGACAGTGACAACTACTGACAGCTACTGACAGTGACAACTACTGACAGTTACATCTACTGACAGCTACTGACAGTGACAGCTACTGACTGTGAAACCTACTGACACTGACAGCTACTGAGAGTGATAGCTACTGTGACAGCTATTGACAGCTACTGACAGTGACAGCTACTGACAGTAACAGATACTGACAGTGACAGCTACTGTGACAGTTACTGACAGCTACTGAGAGTGATAGCTACTGTGACAGCTACTGACAGTGACAGCTATTGACAGTGAAACCTACTGACAGTGACAGCTATTGACAGCTACTGACAGTCTGTGTGTGTGCATGGCCCTGTTATGCTGCCCTCCCCTGAGGGGTCACTGTCAGGTCATGAACCTTGACCCCAGCTGTGCCTGAGACACCAAAGCCTGGTCCTGTCCTCCTCCTGTCTCATCCTCCTCCTGTTCAAATATTGTCCCATTCTTCCCTTGCTGCCTGACCACAACATGACAACAATAATTTAGGCATGATAGGCCCGATTCAGAACACACCCCTTGAATTGGCACTTCTCTGTCATTGGTATACAGACTAACCTTGTGCAGGTGCATAATGAGCTTTGCACGCATGGCTCCCTTTCGCGCGCTGAATACATTTAATACAACTCCTGAAATCCCTCCCACTTGCTGGCCAACAGATTTACTCGTGGAGTCATTAATTTACTTGTGGAGTCATTTCATTAAATAGGGTTTTCAGTACTTTTATCTAAAGCCATCCCTTTAAATTTGGTGTACCTTTAATTCTCTACAGACTCTAATACATGGAGAGAACGGTTCAGAATATTAGGGATCACTGAAATATATGCATAGTCATCTACTTTTCAGCAACAATTGGTAGATAAAAATATACTCTGATCTTGTTTATTATTTAGGGATAGGAAAGTTTTTATATAATAATAAATATACTAACAGCGTTGGAGAGCCTTTATGCACGAAATATATGTGAATAAAAAATACAATGGTTTGATTTTATCGTGAAAGTTGCCATAGGAGTAGCCTAGTGGTTAGAGTGTTGGACTAGAGCTGACAAGATAAGCATCTGTCGTTTTGCCCCTGAACAAGGCAGTTAACCCACTGTTCCTAGACCAGTTAACCCACTGTTCCTAGACCAGTTAACCCACTGTTCCTAGACCAGTTAACCCACTGTTCCTAGACCAGTTAACCCACTGTTCCTAGACCAGTTAACCCACTGTTCCTAGACCAGTTAACCCACTGTTCCTTGACCAGTTAACCCACTGTTCCTAGACCAGTTAACCCACTGTTCCTAGGCTGTCATTTGAAAATAATTTGTTCTTAACTGACTTGCCTATAATAACATTTTTAAAGATTCAATTGTTGAATCCATAAGATATTGGAAGGTGAGAATAGGGGTTGACCAGTAGTCCTATGAATCCTATAATCCTCCCTAATCATGGAGCTGTGATGACAACAGTCCAGTCGTCGTGAACCAGGCACCAGGCTCCAGGTTTACATGGCTACATATCGTCTGAGTGATTAGTGATTCAAATAGACCACCTGTCCCAAATGATTTCCCAACTTAATGTGTTAGCCTGATATCATCCACTACTGCTAGCGATCCTCATGAACAACCACACGAACGTGACAGAGGAAAGAAAGGTAAACTAACAATGCAATGGAATGATGCAATATGTAAGGAAACTAACACTGAACGTACATTTATAAATTGTTGAGCGTGAAAAACCCAGCAGCGTTGCAGTTCTTGACACAAACCGGTGCGCCTGACACCTACTACCATACCCCATTCAAAGGGGCTTTAATATGTTGTCTTGCCCATTCACACTCTGAATGGCGCACACATACACAATCCATGTCTCAACTGTCTCAAGGCTTAAAAATCCTTCTTTAACCCGTCTCCTCCCCTTCATCTACACTGATTGAAGTGGATTTAACAAAGTGACATCAGACTATTTTACTTTCAGTTTCATTCACCTACTTCAAAAATCCTTAAAAATATAGTTTTTGTTATTGAAAATATATTTCACAGCAATTCAGATGGTACAATGATTCCCTACAGCAGGGCAATTCAACTGTATTCTTATAGGGACTGATGATTCCCTACAGCAGGGCAATTCAACTGTATTCTTATAGGGACTGATGATACCCTACAGCAGGGCAATTCAGTAGGGCAATTGAATCTGGCCCACAGGCCGCCAGTTGAATATCCCTGCCCAACACTATTCATTGATTTTTTTTTGTCACATACAATTTAATTGAGATTAGACTGTGGAATTATAGCAACCAGGAAGTGATTTCTACATTGGCCACTTTCACCCAGTGCTCGTTGTGTCGAGGGCGAGATGACCACACCTCTCAGTGATGTTGATGGAGGAGAGGGAAGATGCAGTTTTCCCATCTTGACAGAAGCCAGTCTTTTGTTGTCAAATACAAAGTCTGCATTTTAGATAATAATAAAAAAAAACGTGATACACTGTCATTCCACTGTTACTGCAGATACCTGTATATTATGACATTTTCTGAAATGACAATGCAAACATGTTACAGTGTGTTTAAAGTGTGTGTGTGTGTGTGTGTGTACTAAATAAAAGCATCTGCACTCAGTGTCTTTCTTCAGAAGGTTTTTATTCTCCAGGTTTTGTAATGACCAGTTAACCTCTGACCTGGCCCTGTCTCTATGGTGATGAGGATGATATCAGTTTAATGTAGAGTGTAATGACCAGTTAAACTCTGACCTGGCCCTGTCTCTATGGTGATGAGGATGATATCAGTTAAATGTAGAGTGTAATGACCAGTTAAACTCTGACCTGGCCCTGTCTCTATGGTGATGAGGATGATATCAGTTAAATGTAGCGTGTAATGACCAGTTAACCTCTGACCTGGCCCTGTCTCTATGGTGATGAGGATGATATCAGTTAAATGTAGAGTGTAATGACCAGTTAAACTCTGACCTGGCCCTGTCTCTATGGTGATGAGGATGATATCAGTTAAATGTAGCGTGTAATGACCAGTTAACCTCTGACCTGGCCCTGTCTCTATGGTGATGAGGATGATATCAGTTAAATGTAGAGTGTAATGACCAGTTAACCTCTGACCTGGCCCTGTCTCTATGGTGATGAGGATGATATCAGTTAAATGTAGAGTGTAATGACCAGTTAACCTCTGACCTGGCCCTGTCTCTATGGTGATGAGGATGATATCAGTTAAATGTAGAGTGTAATGACCAGTTAACCTCTGACCTGGCCCTGTCTCTGTGGTGATGAGGATGATATCAGTTAAATGTAGCGTGTAATGACCAGTTAACCTCTGACCTGGCCCTGTCTCTATGGTGATGAGGATGATATCAGTTCAATGTAGAGTGTAATGACCAGTTAACCTCTGACCTGGCCCTGTCTCTATGGTGATGAGGATGATATCAGTTAAATGTAGAGTGTAATGACCAGTTAACCTCTGACCTGGCCCTGTCTCTATGGTGATGAGGATGATATCAGTTCAATGTAGAGTGTAATGACCAGTTAACCTCTGACCTGGCCCTGTCTCTGTGGTAGGGCAGCGTTATATACCTGTGGTAGACAGGGCTACGGCCCCAGTGGCGACAGCTGGTCTTACTGGGGTACGACACGATGAAAAATAAATTTCAGACAAAAGACTTAATTGACCCCCTCCAACGACTGGCTATAGCAGATATCCTCTAATGACTGGCTATAGCAGACCCCCTCTAATGACTGGCAATAGCAGACCCCCTCTAATGACTGGCCAGAGCAGACCCCCTCTAATGACTGACTATAGCAGACCCCCTCTAATGACTGACTATAGCAGAACCCCTTCAATGACTGGCTATAGCAGATCTCCTCCTATTACTGTCTATAGCAGACCCCCTCTAATGACTGGCTATAGCAGATCTCCTCTAATGAATGGCTATAGCAGATCTCCTCTAATGACTGTCTATAGCAGATCTCCTCCTATTACTGTCTATAGCAGACCCCCTCTAATGACTGTCTATAGCAGATCTCCTCCTATTACTGTCTATAGCAGACCCCCTCTAATGACTGGCTATAGCAGATATCCTCTAATGACTGGCTATAGCAGACCCCCTCTAATGACTGGCAATAGCAGACCCCCTCTAATGACTGGCTACAGCAGACCCCCTCTAATGACTGGCTATAGCAGACCCCCTCTAATGACTGGCTATAGCAGATCTCCTCTAATGACTGGCTATAGCAGACCCCCTCTAATGACTGGCTATAGCAGATCTCCTCTAATGACTGGCTATAGCAGACCCCCTCTAATGACTGACTATAGCAGATCTCCTCCTCCTCCAATGACTGGCTATAACAGATCTCCTCTAATGACTGTCTATAGCAGGCCCCCTCTACCCCTGTGGTAGATTCTATTGATTGTACATTATTTGGAAAGGCACACACCTGTCCCACAGTTTACACTGCATGTCAGAGCAAAAACCAAGCCATGAGGTCAAAGGAATTGTCCGTAGAGCTCAGAGACAGGATTGAGTCGAGGCACAGATCTGGGGAAGGGTACCAAAACATTTCTGCAGCATCGAAGGTCCCCAAGAACACAGTGGCCTCCATCATTCTAAAATGGAAGACGTTTGGAACCACCAAGACTCCTAGAGTGGGGGCGGCAGGGTAGCCTAGTGGTTAGAGCGTTGGACTAGTAACCAGAAGGTTGCAAGTTCAAACCCCCGAGCTGACAAGGTACAAATCTGTCGTTCTGCCCCTGAACAGGCAGTTAACCCACTGTTCCTAGGCCGTCATTGAAAATAAGAATTTGTTCTTAACTGACTTGCCTAGTTAAATAAAAAAAGGGGGGAGAATGGCCTTGTTCAGGGAGGTGACCAAGAACCAACTGTAGAAAAAGTACCCAAATTTCATACTTGTAAAGGTACCTTATTAAAAGAAAATGACAAAAGTAAAAGTCACCCAGTAAAATACTACTTGAGTAAAAGTCTAAAAGTATTTGGTTTAAAAGTATAAATAATTTTAAACATCTTATATTAAGCAAACCAGACATCATTTTTTATATTTCTTTATTTACGGACAGCCACGGTCGCAGTTCAACACTCAGACATCATTTACAAATGAAGCCTTTGTGTTTAGTGAGTCTGCCAGATCAGATGCAGTAGGGATGTTCTCTTGATAAGTGTGCGAATTAGGCAATTTTCCTGCTAAGCATTCATAATGTACTTTTGGGTTTCAGGGAAAATGTAAGGAGTAAAAAGTACATTATTTTCTTCAGGAATGTAGTGGAGTAAAATATAAATAGTAAAGTACAGATACCACAAAAAAACTACTTAATTAACTTTTTAAGGCTAGAGGGCAGTATTCTGAAGTTCTGATGACTGAGGTGCCCAAAGTAATCTTCCTGTTACTCAGGCCCAGAAGCTAGGATATGCATATGCTGTATGCAGGTAGTATTGGATAGAAAACACTCTAAAGTTTCTAAAACTGTTAAAATAATGTCTGTAAGTATAACAGAACTGATATTGCAGGTGAAAATCCGAGGACAATCCATCCAGAGGTTTTTGTTTTTGAGCTCACCACTGATTACAATGGCTGCCTATGGGAATATGAAAGGAAATACTCCCAGATTGCAGTTTATAGGGCTTCCACTAGAACTGGCTTCCACTAGAATTCAACAGTCTTTTGAAAGAGTTTCAGGCTAGTGTTTTGAAAAATGAGCTAGAATTTGTAGTTTTTCTAAGTGGCTCCCATTTTGGCTGTAGTGTTTGTAGCGCGCTCCGGTGAGGGCGAGCACTTCGTTATTTATCTCCAGTAATGAACATACTATTCTCCGTCTTAAATTGTATAAGTTTATTGGTAACGTTTGGGATTCATTTTGTATGCATTTTGAACGAGGGAAACCGGTGGATTACTGAATGAAGCGCGCCAACTAAACTGACCGTTTTGGGATATAAAGAAGGACTTTATCGAACAAAACAACCATTTGTGATGTCGCTGGGACCCTTTGGATTGCAAACAGAGGAAGATCTTCAAAGGTAAGTGATTTATTTTATCGCCATTTCTGACTTTCGTGACGCCTCTGCTTGGTTGGAAAATGTTTTTAATGCTTTTGTATGCTGGGCGCTGTCCTCAGATGGTGTGCTTTCGCCGTAAAGCCTTTTTGAAATCTGACACAGCGGATGGATTAACAAGAAGTTAATCTTTTAACTGATGTGTAACACTTGTATTTTCATGAATGTTTAATATTACGAATTTGGGATTTAGAATTTCGCTCTCAGCAATTTCACTGGATGTTGGCTAGCGTCCCACTAATCCGGTTTTAAGTAAAAATACTTTTAAGTACTACTTAAGTACTTTACACCACTGCCAAGAACCTGATGGTCACTCTGACAGAGCTCCAGAGTTTCTCTGTGGAGATGGGAGAACCTTCCAGAATGACAACCATCTCAGCAGCACTCCACCAATCAGGCCTTTATGGTAGACTGGCCAGACGGAAGCCACTCTACAGTAAAACACACATGACAGCCCGCTTGGAGTTCGCCAAAAGGCACCTAAAGACTCTCAGACCCTGAGAAACAAGATTCTCTGGTCTGATGAAACCAAGATCAAACTCTTTGGCCTGAATGCCAAGCGTCACGTCTGGAGGAAACCTGGCACCATTCATACGGTGAAGCATGGTGGTGGCAGCATCAAAGTACAGAGATCCTCGATGAAAACCTGCTCCAGAGCGCTCAGGGCCTTCCGACTTGGGCAAAGGTTCAGCTGCCAATGACCCTAAGCACACAGACAAGACAACGCAGGAGTGGCTTCGGGACAAGTCTCTGAATGTCCTTGAGTGGCCCAGCCAGAGTCCGGACTTGATCCCAATCGAAACATCTTTGGAGAGACCTGAAAATAGCTGTGCAGCAACACTCCCCTTCCAACCTGACAGAGCTTGAGAGGATCTGCAGAGAAGAATGGGAGAAACTCCCAAATTGTGCCAAGCTTGTAGAGTTATACCCAATAATACTCACGGCTGTAATCGCTGCCAAAGGTGCGTCAACAAGTACTGAGTAAAGGGTCTGCATACTTATGTAAATGTGATATTTTATATGTGCAGACATTTCTAAATATTTGTCGTTATGGGGTATTGTATTATGTATGTAGATTGATGAGGGGGTGAAAACAATTTAATACATTTTCGAAAAAGGCTGTAATGTAACAAAATGTAGAGAATGTCAAAGGGTTTGAATAGTTTCCAAATCGCTTGTACATGTTTTGAACATGACAGTTTACAATCTAAGATAACACCAGCATTTACTCTCCTTCAACTTCGTCAACAGCCACACTATTCATTACCAAATTCAATTGCGGTCTAAGACTTAGAGAATGGTTAGCACCAAATACAATGCTCTAAAATGTAGAGATGTTCAGGACCAGTTTATTATTGCCCACCCATTCCTATGGGACTCCCTATCACGGCCGGATGTAATACAGCCTAGAATCAAACCAGGGACTGTAGTGACACCTCTAGGGTTGAGATGCAGTCCCTGAGACCGCTGCATCACTAGCGTTGAGATGCAGTCCCTGAGACCGCTGCACCACTAGCATTATGCTGTCCCTGAGACCGCTGCACCACTAGCATTATGCAGTCCCTGAGACCGCTGCACCACTAGGGAGCCCTCTAGCGTTGAGATGCAGTCCCTGAGACCGCTGCACCACTAGCGTTGAGATGCTGTCCCTGAGACCGCTGCACCACTAGCATTGAGATGCAGTCCCTGAGACCGCTGCACCACTAGGGAGCCCACTAGCGTTGAGATGCAGTCCCTGAGACCGCTGCATCACTAGGGAGCCCTCTAGCGTTGAGATGCAGTCCCTGAGACCGCTGCACCACTAGGGAGCCCACTAGCGTTGAGATGCAGTCCCTGAGACCGCTGCACCACTAGCGTTGAGATGCAGTCCCTGAGACCGCTGCACCACTAGGGAGCCCACTAGCGTTGAGATGCAGTCCCTGAGACCGCTGCATCACTAGGGAGATGCCCCTGAGACCGCTGCACCACTAGCGTTGAGATGCAGTCCCTGAGACCGCTGCACCACTAGGGAGCCCACTAGCATTGAGATGCAGTCCCTGAGACCGCTGCACCACTAGGGAGCCCTTTAGCGTTGAGATGCAGTCCCTGAGAGATGAAGTCCGCCGCTGCACCACTAGGGAGCCCACTAGCGTTGAGATGCAGTCCCTGAGACCGCTGCACCACTAGGGAGCCCTTTAGCGTTGAGATGCAGTCCCTGAGACCGCTGCACCACTAGGGAGCCCTCTTTGAGATGCAGTCCCTGAGACCGCTGAGATGCGTTGAGATGCCCTGAGACCGCTGCACCACTAGGGAGCCCTTTAGCGTTGAGATGCAGTCCCTGAGACCGCTGCACCACTAGGGAGCCCTCGAGCGTTGAGATGCAGTCCCTGAGACCGCTGTACCACTAGGGAACCCTCGAGCGTTGAGATGCAGTCCCTGAGACCGCTGCACCACTAGGGAACCTCGAGCGCTGAGATGCAGTCCCTGAGACCACTGCACCACTAGGGAGCCCTTTAGTTGAGATGCAGTCCCTGAGAATGCTGCACCACTAGCATTATGCAGTCCCTGAGACCGCTGCACCACTAGGGAGCCCTCTAGCATTGAGATGCAGTCCCTGAGACCGCTGCACCACTAGGGAGCCCTCTAGCGTTGAGATGCAGTCCCTGAGACCGCTGCACCACTAGGGAGCCCTCTAGCATTGAGATGCAGTCCCTCAGACCGCTGCACCACTAGCGTTGAGATGCAGTCCCTGAGACCGCTGCACCACTAGCATTATGCAGTCCCTGAGACCGCTGCACCACTAGCGTTGAGATGCAGTCCCTGAGACCGCTGCACCACTAGGGAGCCCTCTAGCGTTGAGATGCAGTCCCTGAGACTGCTGCACCACTAGCATTATGCAGTCCCTGAGACAGCTGCACCACTAGGGAGCCCTCTAGCGTTGAGATGCTGTCCCTCAGACCGCTGCACCACTAGGGAGCCCTTTAGCGTTGAGATGCAGTCCCTGAGACCGCTGCACCACTAGCATTGAGATGCAGTCCCTGAGACCGCTGCACCACTAGGGAGCCCTCTAGCGTTGAGATGCAGTCCCTGAGACCGCTGCACCACTAGGGAGCCCACTAGCGTTGAGATGCAGTCCCTGAGACCGCTGCACCACTAGGGAGCCCTTTAGCGTTGAGATGCAGTCCCCGAGACCGCTGCACCACTAGGGAGCCCTTTAGCGTTGAGATGCAGTCCCTGAGACCGCTGCACCACTAGGGAGCCCACTAGCGTTGAGATGCAGTCCCTGAGACGGCTGCACCACTAGGGAGCCCACTAGCGTTGAGATGCAGTCCCTCAGACCGCTGCACCACTAGGGAGCCCTTTAGCGTTGAGATGCAGTCCCTGAGACCGCTGCACCACTAGCATTATGCAGTCCCTGAGACTGCTGCATCACTAGGAGCCCACTAGCGTTGAGATGCAGTCCCTGAGACCGCTGCACCACTAGGGAGCCCACTAGCGTTGAGATGCAGTCCCTCAGACCGCTGCACCACTAGGGAGCCCACTAGCGTTGAGATGCAGTCCCTGAGACCGCTGCACCACTAGCATTATGCAGTCCCTGAGACTGCTGCACCACTAGCGTTGAGATGCAGTCCCTGAGACCGCTGCACCACTAGCATTGAGATGCAGTCCCTGAGACCGCTGCACCACTAGGGAGCCCTCTAGCGTTGAGATGCAGTCCCTGAGACCGCTGCACCACTAGGGAGCCCTCTAGCGTTGAGATGCAGTCCCTGAGACCGCTGCACCACTAGGGAGCCCACTAGCGTTGAGATGCAGTCCCTCAGACCGCTGCACCACTAGGGAGCCCACTAGCGTTGAGATGCAGTCCCTCAGACCGCTGCACCACTAGGGAGCCCACTAGCGTTGAGATGCAGTCCCTGAGACCGCTGCACCACTAGCATTATGCAGTCCCTGAGAATGCTGCACCACTAGCATTATGCAGTCCCTGAGACCGCTGCACCACTAGGGAGCCCACTAGCGTTGAGATGCAGTCCCTGAGACCGCTGCACCACTAGCATTATGCAGTCCCTGAGACCGCTGCACCACTAGCATTATGCAGTCCCTGAGACCGCTGCACCACTAGGGAGCCCTCTAGCGTTGAGATGCAGTCCCTGAGACCGCTGCACCACTAGGGAGCCCACTAGCGTTGAGATGCAGTCCCTGAGACCGCTGCATCACTAGCGTTGAGATGCAGTCCCTGAGACCGCTGCACCACTAGCATTATGCAGTCCCTGAGACCGCTGCACCACTAGCATTGAGATGCAGTCCCTGAGACCGCTGCACCACTAGGGAGCCCTCTAGCGTTGAGATGCAGTCCCTGAGACCGCTGCACCACTAGGGAGCCCTCTAGCGTTGAGATGCAGTCCCTGAGACCGCTGCACCACTAGGGAGCCCACTAGCGTTGAGATGCAGTCCCTGAGAATGCTGCACCACTAGCATTATGCAGTCCCTGAGACCGCTGCACCACTAGGGAGCCCTCTAGCATTGAGATGCAGTCCCTGAGACCGCTGCACCACTAGGGAGCCCTCTAGCGTTGAGATGCAGTCCCTGAGACCGCTGCACCACTAGGGAGCCCTCTAGCATTGAGATGCAGTCCCTCAGACCGCTGCACCACTAGCGTTGAGATGCAGTCCCTGAGACCGCTGCACCCCTAGCATTATGCAGTCCCTGAGACCGCTGCACCACTAGCGTTGAGATGCAGTCCCTGAGACCGCTGCACCACTAGGGAGCCCTCTAGCGTTGAGATGCAGTCCCTGAGACTGCTGCACCACTAGCATTATGCAGTCCCTGAGACAGCTGCACCACTAGGAGCCCTCTAGCGCTGAGATGCTGTCCCTCAGACCGCTGCACCACTAGGGAGCCCTTTAGCGTTGAGATGCAGTCCCTGAGACCGCTGCACCACTAGCATTGAGATGCAGTCCCTGAGACCGCTGCACCACTAGGGAGCCCTCTAGCGTTGAGATGCAGTCCCTGAGACCGCTGCACCACTAGGGAGCCCACTAGCGTTGAGATGCAGTCCCTGAGACCGCTGCACCACTAGGGAGCCCTTTAGCGTTGAGATGCAGTCCCCGAGACCGCTGCACCACTAGGGAGCCCTTTAGCGTTGAGATGCAGTCCCTGAGACCGCTGCACCACTAGGGAGCCCACTAGCGTTGAGATGCAGTCCCTGAGACGGCTGCACCACTAGGGAGCCCACTAGCGTTGAGATGCAGTCCCTCAGACCGCTGCACCACTAGGGAGCCCTTTAGCGTTGAGATGCAGTCCCTGAGACCGCTGCACCACTAGCATTATGCAGTCCCTGAGACTGCTGCATCACTAGGGAGCCCACTAGCGTTGAGATGCAGTCCCTGAGACCGCTGCACCACTAGGGAGCCCACTAGCGTTGAGATGCAGTCCCTCAGACCGCTGCACCACTAGGGAGCCCACTAGCGTTGAGATGCAGTCCCTGAGACCGCTGCACCACTAGCATTATGCAGTCCCTGAGACTGCTGCACCACTAGCGTTGAGATGCAGTCCCTGAGACCGCTGCACCACTAGCATTGAGATGCAGTCCCTGAGACCGCTGCACCACTAGGGAGCCCTCTAGCGTTGAGATGCAGTCCCTGAGACCGCTGCACCACTAGGGAGCCCTCTAGCGTTGAGATGCAGTCCCTGAGACCGCTGCACCACTAGGGAGCCCACTAGCGTTGAGATGCAGTCCCTCAGACCGCTGCACCACTAGGGAGCCCACTAGCGTTGAGATGCAGTCCCTCAGACCGCTGCACCACTAGGGAGCCCACTAGCGTTGAGATGCAGTCCCTGAGACCGCTGCACCACTAGCATTATGCAGTCCCTGAGAATGCTGCACCACTAGCATTATGCAGTCCCTGAGACCGCTGCACCACTAGGGAGCCCACTAGCGTTGAGATGCAGTCCCTGAGACCGCTGCACCACTAGCATTATGCAGTCCCTGAGACCGCTGCACCACTAGCATTATGCAGTCCCTGAGACCGCTGCACCACTAGGGAGCCCTCTGGCGTTGAGATGCAGTCCCTGAGACCGCTGCACCACTAGGGAGCCCACTAGCGTTGAGATGCAGTCCCTGAGACCGCTGCATCACTAGCGTTGAGATGCAGTCCCTGAGACCGCTGCACCACTAGCATTATGCAGTCCCTGAGACCGCTGCACCACTAGCATTGAGATGCAGTCCCTGAGACCGCTGCACCACTAGGGAGCCCTCTAGCGTTGAGATGCAGTCCCTGAGACCGCTGCACCACTAGGGAGCCCTCTAGCGTTGAGATGCAGTCCCTGAGACCGCTGCACCACTAGGGAGCCCACTAGCGTTGAGATGCAGTCCCTCAGACCGCTGCACCACTAGGGAGCCCACTAGCGTTGAGATGCAGTCCCTCAGACCGCTGCACCACTAGGGAGCCCACTAGCGTTGAGATGCAGTCCCTGAGACCGCTGCACCACTAGCATTATGCAGTCCCTGAGACCGCTGCACCACTAGCATTATGCAGTCCCTGAGACCGCTGCACCACTAGGGAGCCCACTAGCGTTGAGATGCAGTCCCTCAGACCGCTGCACCACTAGGGAGCCCTCTAGCGTTGAGATGCAGTCCCTGAGACCGCTGCACCACTAGCATTATGCAGTCCCTGAGACCGCTGCACCACTAGCATTATGCAGTCCCTGAGACCGCTGCACCACTAGGGAGCCCTCTAGCGTTGAGATGCAGTCCCTGAGACCGCTGCACCACTAGGGAGCCCTCTAGCGTTGAGATGCAGTCCCTGAGACTGCTGCACCACTAGGGAGCCCTCGAGCATTGAGATGCATTGACTCATGACATTTCAGCTTTTCATTTTTTATTAATTTGTAAAAAATTTGAAAAAACATCATTCCACTTTGACATTACAGGGTAAGTGTGGGGGCCAATGACACAAACATAATTCCACAACACAACACCGTCCTGACACCAACAAAACACCAACACCATCCTGACACCAACACCATCCTGACATCAACACCATCCTGACACCAACACCATCCTGACACCAACACCATCCTGACACCAACACCATCCTGACATCAACACCATCCTGACATCAACAAAACACCAACACCATCCTGACACCAACACCATCCTGACACCAACACCATCCTGACACCAACACCATCCTGACACCAACACCATCCTGACACCAACACCATCCTGACATCAACACCATCCTGACATCAACAAAACACCAACACCATCCTGACACCAACACCATCCTGACACCAACACCATCCTGACACCAACACCATCCTGACACCAACACCATCCTGACACCAACACCGTCCTGACACCAACACCGTCCCTGACACCAACACCGCCCTGACACCAACACCATCCTGACACCAACACCGCCCTGACACCAACACCGCCCTGACACCAACACCATCCTGACACCAACACCATCCTGACACCAACACCATCCTGACACCAACACCAACACCACCATCCTGACACCAACACCATCCTGACACCAACACCATCCTGACACCAACACCATCCTGACACCAACACCATCCTGACACCAACACCATCCTGACACCAACACCATCCTGACACCAACACCATCCTGACACCAACACCATCCTGACACCAACACCATCCTGACACCAACACCATCCTGACACCAACACCATCCTGACACCAACACCAACACAACACCATCCTGACACCAACACCATCCTGACACCAACACCGTCCTGACACCAACACCATCCTGACACCAACACCATCCTGACACCAACACCATCCTGACACCAACACCAACACCAACACCATCCTGACACCAACACCATCCTGACACCAACACCGTCCCTGACACCAACACCATCCTGACACCAACACCATCCTGACACCAACACCATCCTGACACCAACACCATCCTGACACCAACACCATCCTGACACCAACACCATCCTGACACCAACACCATCCTGACCATCCAACACCATCACCATCCAACACCAACACCATCCTGACACCAACACCATCCTGACACCAACACCATCCTGACACCAACACCATCCTGACACCAACACCATCCTGACACCAACACCATCCTGACACCAACACCATCCTGACACCAACACCATCCTGACACCAACACCATCCTGACACCAACACCATCCTGACACCAACACCAACACCATCCTGACACCAACACCATCCTGACACCAACACCATCCTGACACCAACACCATCCTGACACCAACACCATCCTGACACCAACACCATCCTGACACCAACACCATCCTGACACCAACACCATCCCTGACACCAACACCATCCTGACACCAACACCGCCCTGACACCAACACCAACCCGACACCAACACCAACACCATCCTGACACCAACACCATCCTGACACCAACACCATCCTGACACCAACACCACCAACACCAACACCATCCTGACACCAACACCATCCTGACACCAACACCATCCTGACACCAACACCATCCTGACACCAACACCATCCTGACACCAACACCATCCTGACACCAACACCATCCTGACACCAACACAACACCATCCTGACACCAACACCACACCACAACACCAACACCCGCCCTGACACCAACACCATCCTGACACCAACACCATCCTGACACCAACACCATCCGACACCAACACCAACCACTGACACCAACACCATCCTGACACCAACACCATCCTGACACCAACACCATCCTGACACCAACACCATCCTGACACCAACACCATCCTGACACAACACCATCCTGACACCAACACCATCCTGACACCAACACCATCCTGACACCAACACCCTGACACCAACACCAACACAACACCATCCTGACACCAACACCATCCTGACACCAACACCGCCCTGACACCAACACCATCCTGACACCAACACCAACACCATCCTGACACCAACACCATCACCATCCTGACACCAACACCATCCTGACACCAACACCATCCTGACACCAACACCATCCTGACACCAACACCATCCTGACACCAACACCATCCTGACACCAACACCATCCTGACACCAACACCATCCTGACACCAACACCATCCTGACACCAACACCAACACCGCCCTGACACCAACACCATCCTGACACCAACACCATCCTGACACCAACACCGCCCCGACACCAACACCATCCTGACACCAACACCATCCTGACACCAACACCATCCTGACACCAACACCAACACCATCCTGACACCAACACCATCCTGACACCAACACCATCCTGACACCAACACCATCCTGACACCAACACCATCCTGACACCAACACCATCCTGACACCAACACCAACACCGTCCTGACACCAACACCATCCTGACACCAACACCATCCTGACACCAACACCATCCTGACACCAACACCATCCTGACACCAACACCATATTACCACACTGCACTCATCTCTCACAGACAGACAGACACTACCTGACGGTGAGATGCATGCGTGTGGACAGCAGGCTTTGCAGGTGTGTGTGGAGTTTGAGCGCGCGTGTGTGTGAGAGGGCATGTGTGTGTGAGCGATAGGTGAGTCTGTAACAGTAGCTGGTGTGTGTTACGTCAGGGTGTGTGTCGGTCTGTGTGTTGGGTGTGTAGGTGTGTGTTACGTCAGGGTGTGTGTCGGTCTGTGTGTTGGGTGTGTAGGTGTGTGTTACGTCAGGGTGTGTGTCGGTCTGTGTGTAGGGTGTGTAGGTGTGTGTTACGTCAGGGTGTGTGTCGGTCTGTGTGTTGGGTGTGTAGGTGTGTGTTACGTCAGGGTGTGTGTCGGTCTGTGTGTTGGGTGTGTAGGTGTCGATGAGCATAACGTTCTCTACCATCTCTCTACTGGCCTCCCTGACTAGAGCATGAAACGCTGCCTCCTGCCAGTCTGGCCCCGCCCAGAAGCTGATGTCATAAACAAAGCTCTGTGGAAACAGGGAGAAGGGATGGAACGGTTGCTCTGGCAATGGGCGGAGCAGGAAGTGGTTGAGGAAGCGGGGGTCAGGTGACCAGAGCAGGCGCCAGTCAGGTAGGGAGTAGACCAGTGAAGCCAGGAGGTCAAGGTTCAGACACACACAGACGCCATCAGTGAGGTCATCAGCCCACAGCCGGCCTAGCCGTCCCATCGGCTCGGCTGCCAGCCACAGAGACCCCTGCTCCTCAGCCAGGGAAAGCCCATAGGGGGTCAGCAGACGCTCCAGACTCCGCCCCAGGTCAGGGATTGACTGAGAGGCTTTGGGCCATGCTCCCCAGAGGAGGAGCTGGTGGAAGGCAGGGGGGGACCAGGGACTGATGTGAACTCTCTGAAAGACTAGGCCGCTCACACCATGCAGAACCTCTCTCTCTCTGTGTTCTCTCTCCTCTCTCAGTATCTCCATCTGAGGCAGTAGAGAAGGACGCAGCACGTATCCCCCAACACCTACACACTCCTCTCCCTCACCTACACACTCCTCTCCCTCACCTACACACTCCTCTCCCTCACCTACACACTCCTCTCCCTCACCTACACACTCCTCTCCCTCACACTCCTTTCCCTCACCTACACACTCCTCTCCCTCACCTACACACTCCTTAAAACGGCTGCTACACTCTCTCTCCCTTCCCTCATCCTCTGAGTCGTAGGTTATGTGTGTGTCTGCCAGTAGAGTGTCTATGTGTTTGTGATCATCTGAGGGTGTGTGTGAAGTGGTGTGTGTGTGGGAGGGGTGTAGCCAGTAGCAATGTGTGTGTGTGTCTTGTATCTCAGGGCAACATGCATTTAGTCTCTGGGGGGAGGAGTGTATGAGCAGGGGGAGGGGCTCAGTAACCATGGAGACAGGCCATTCCCTCTCCAGGGCCTGAACCAGAAAGTCCTGAACCAGCCTGACGGGATGATTAGAATTCGAGAGAAAACCCCTGTAGAGAAAGAGAGAGAGAGTTACAACACTGTATAAAGACAAAATGACATTTGAAATGTCTTTATTCTTTTAGAACTTGTGTGACTGTCAAAAATATAAAACTTATCCCCCTGTTGGGGGGAGGATGCAGAGAGCAGTGGATTGACAGCGCACTACATTCCTGTCTGCCATAAGATGAGGGCCAGTGTCTGACAGACCACAAACCTGTACTCTATGCTTATTGTTAATGTTCAATGTGTGGTTGTTTTGACCCTTGATTATTTGGGGCGGCAGGTAGCCTCGTGGTTAAAGCGTTGGGACGGTACCCAAAAGATTGCAAGATCGAATCTACGATCATCGAATCATTGTAAATAAGAATTTGTTCTTAACTGACCTGCCTACTTAAATAAAAAAATAATTGTTGTTTGTATTTGTTTTTATTATGGATCCCCATTAGTTCCTGCCAAGGCAGCAGCTACTCTTCCTGGGGTTTATTATGGATCCCCATTAGTTCCTGTCAAGGCAGCAGCTACTCTTCCTGGGGTTTATTATGGATCCCCATTAGTTCCTGCCAAGGCAGCAGCTACTCTTCCTGGGGTTTATTATGGATCCCATTAGTTCCTGCCAAGGCAGCAGCTACTCTTCCTGGAGTTTATTATGGATCCCCATTAGTTCCTGCCAAGGCAGCAGCTACTCTTCCTGGGGTTTATTATGGATCCCCATTAGTTCCTGTCAAGGCAGCAGCTACTCTTCCTGGGGTTTATTATTGATCACCATTAGTTCCTGCCAAGGCAGCAGCTACTCTTCCTGGGGTTTATTATGGATCCCATTAGTTCCTGCCAAGGCAGCAGCTACTCTTCCTGGAGTTTATTATGGATCCCCATTAGTTCCTGCCAAGGCAGCAGCTACTCTTCCTGGGGTTTATTATGGATCCCCATTAGTTCCTGTCAAGGCAGCAGCTACTCTTCCTGGGGTTTATTATGGATCCCCATTAGTTCCTGCCAAGGCAGCAGCTACTCTTCCTGGGGTTTATTATGGATCCCCATTAGTTCCTGCCAAGGCAGCAGCTTCTCTTCCTGGGGTTTATTATGGATCCCCATTAGTTCCTGCCAAGGCAGCAGCTACTCTTCCTGGGGTTTATTATGGATCCCCATTAGTTCCTGTCAAGGCAGCAGCTACTCTTCCTGGGGTTTATTATGGATCCCACTAGTTACTGCCAAGGCAGCAGCTACTCTTCCTGGGGTTTATTATGGATCCCCATTAGTTCCTGCCAAGGCAGCAGCTACTCTTCCTGGGGTTTATTATGGATCCCCATTAGTTCCTGCCAAGGCAGCAGCTTCTCTTCCTGGGGTTTATTATGGATCCCCATTAGTTCCTGCCAAGGCAGCAGCTTCTCTTCCTGGGGTTTATTATGGATCCCCATTAGTTCCTGCCAAGGCAGCAGCTACTCTTCCTGGGGTTTATTATGGATCCCCATTAGTTCCTGCCAAGGCAGCAGCTTCTCTTCCTGGGGTTTATTATGGATCCCCATTAGTTCCTGACAAGGCAGCAGCTACTCTTCCTGGGGTTTATTATGGATCCCCATTAGTTCCTGTCAAGGCAGCAGCTACTCTTCCTGGGGTTTATTATGGATCCCCATTAGTTCCTGCCAAGGCAGCAGCTACTCTTCCTGGGGTTTATTATTATGCTGCCTTGGAAACAGGAACTAATGGGGATCCATAATAAACCCCAGGAAGAGTAGCTGATGGGGATCCTAATGGGGATCAGTGTGTGGGCAGTGTGTGTGGGCAGTGTGTGTGGGCAGTGTGTGTGGACAGTGTGTGTGGACAGTGTGTGTGGGCAGTGTGTGTGGGCAGTGTGTGTGGACAGTGTGTGTGGACAGTGTGTGTGGACAGTGTGTGTGGGCAGTGTGTGTGGGCAGTGTGTGTGGGCAGTGTGTGTGGACAGTGTGTGTGGGCAGTGTGTGTGGACAGTGTGTGTGGACAGTGTGTGTGGACAGTGTGTGGGCAGTGTGTGTGGACAGTGTGTGTGGACAGTGTGTGTGGACAGTGTGTGTGGACAGTGTGTGTGGACAGTATGTGGACAGTGTGTGTGGACAGTATGTGGACAGTGTGTGTGGACAGTATGTGGACAGTGTGTGTGGACAGTGTGTGTGGACAGTATGTGGACAGTGTGTGTGGACAGTGTGTGTGGACAGTATGTGGACAGTGTGTGTGGACAGTGTGTGTGGGCAGTGTGTGTGGGCAGTATGTGGACAGTGTGTGTGGACAGTGTGTGTGGACAGAGTGTGTGGGCAGTGTGTGTGGGCAGTGTGTGTGGACAGTGTGTGGACAGTGTGTGTGGACAGTATGTGTGGACAGTGTGTGTGGACAGTATGTGTGGACAGTGTGTGTGGACAGTGTGTGTGGGCAGTGTGTGTGGGCAGTGTGTGTGGGCAGTATGTGTGGGCAGTGTGTGTGGGCAGTGTGTGTGGGCAGTATGTGGACAGTGTGTGTGGGCAGTATGTGGACAGTGTGTGTGGACAGTGTGTGTGGACAGAGTGTGTGGACAGAGTGTGTGGGCAGTGTGTGTGGGCAGTGTGTGTGGGCAGTGTGTGTGGACAGTGTGTGTGGACAGTGTGTGTGGACAGTGTGTGTGGACAGTGTGTGTGGACAGTATGTGGACAGTGTGTGTGGACAGTGTGTGTGGGCAGTGTGTGTGGGCAGTGGTGTGGGCAGTGTGTGTGGGCAGTGTGTGTGGACAGTGTGTGTGGACAGTGTGTGTGGACAGTGTGTGTGGGCAGTGTGTGTGGACAGTGTGTGTGGACAGTGTGTGTGGACAGTGTGTGGGCAGTGTGTGTGGACAGTGTGTGTGGACAGTGTGTGTGGACAGTGTGTGTGGACAGTATGTGGACAGTGTGTGTGGACAGTGTGTGTGGACAGTGTGTGTGGACAGTATGTGGACAGTGTGTGTGGACAGTGTGTGTGGACAGTGTATGTGGACAGTGTGTGTGGACAGTGTGTGTGGACAGTATGTGGACAGTGTGTGTGGACAGTGTGTGTGGACAGTGTGTGTGGGCAGTGTGTGTGGGCAGTATGTGGACAGTGTGTGTGGACAGTGTGTGTGGACAGTGTGTGTGGACAGAGTGTGTGGACAGAGTGTGTGGGCAGTGTGTGTGGGCAGTGTGTGTGGACAGTGTGTGGACAGTGTGTGTGGACAGTATGTGTGGACAGTGTGTGTGGACAGTATGTGTGGACAGTGTGTGTGGACAGTATGTGGACAGTGTGTGTGGGCAGTGTGTGTGGGCAGTGTGTGTGGGCAGTATGTGGACAGTGTGTGTGGACAGTGTGTGTGGACAGTGTGTGTGGACAGAGTGTGTGGACAGAGTGTGTGGACAGAGTGTGTGGGCAGTGTGTGTGGGCAGTGTGTGTGGGCAGTGTGTGTGGGCAGTGTGTGTGGGCAGTGTGTGTGGACAGTGTGTGTGGGCAGTGTGTGTGGGCAGTGTGTGTGGGCAGTGTGTGTGGACAGTATGTGGACAGTATGTGGGCAGTGTGTGTGGGCAGTGTGTGTGGGCAGTGTGTGTGGGCAGTGTGTGTGGACAGTATGTGGACAGTGTGTGTGGACAGTGTGTGTGGACAGTGTGTGTGGACAGTGTGTGTGGGCAGTGTGTGTGGACAGTGTGTGTGGGCAGTGTGTGTGGACAGTGTGTGTGGGCAGTGTGTGTGGACAGTGTGTGTGGACAGTGTGTGTGGACAGTGTGTGTGGACAGTGTGTGTGGACAGTGTGTGTGGGCAGCGTGTGTGGACAGCGTGTGTGGACAGTGTGTGTGGCCAGTGTGTGTGGACAGTGTGTGTGGGCAGTGTGTGTGGACAGTGTGTGTGGACAGTGTGTGTGGACAGTGTGTGTGGACAGTATGTGGACAGTGTGTGTGGACAGTGTGTGTGGACAGTGTGTGTGGGCAGCGTGTGTGGACAGTATGTGTGGGCAGCGTGTGTGGACAGCGTGTGTGGACAGTGTGTGTGGGCAGTGTGTGTGGACAGTGTGTGTGGGCAGTGTGTGTGGACAGTGTGTGTGGACAGTGCGTGTGGACAGTGTGTGTGGACAGTATGTGTGGACAGTGTGTGTGGACAGTGCGTGTGGACAGTGTGTGTGGACAGTGTGTGTGGACAGCGTGTGTGGACAGCGTGTGTGGACAGTGTGTGTGGGCAGTGTGTGTGGACAGTGTGTGTGGGCAGTGTGTGTGGACAGTGTGTGTGGACAGTGTGTGTGGGCAGCGTGTGTGGACAGCGTGTGTGGACAGTGTGTGTGGGCAGTGTGTGTGGACAGTGTGTGTGGGCAGTGTGTGTGGACAGTGTGTGTGGACAGTGTGTGTGGACAGTGTGTGTGGACAGTGTGTGTGGACAGTATGTGGACAGTGTGTGTGGACAGTGTGTGTGGACAGTGTGTGTGGGCAGCGTGTGTGGACAGTATGTGTGGGCAGCGTGTGTGGACAGCGTGTGTGGACAGTGTGTGTGGGCAGTGTGTGTGGACAGTGTGTGTGGGCAGTGTGTGTGGACAGTGTGTGTGGACAGTGCGTGTGGACAGTGTGTGTGGACAGTATGTGTGGACAGTGTGTGTGGACAGTGCGTGTGGACAGTGTGTGTGGACAGTATGTGGACAGTGTGTGTGGACAGCGTGTGTGGACAGTGTGTGTGGGCAGTGTGTGTGGACAGTGTGTGTGGGCAGTGTGTGTGGACAGTGTGTGTGGACAGTGTGTGTGGACAGTGTGTGTGGACAGTATGTGGACAGTGTGTGTGGACAGTGTGTGTGGGCAGCGTGTGTGGACAGCGTGTGTGGACAGTGTGTGTGGGCAGTGTGTGTGGACAGTGTGTGTGGGCAGTGTGTGTGGACAGTGTGTGTGGACAGTGCGTGTGGACAGTGTGTGTGGACAGTGTGTGTGGACAGTGCCAGACGTTGGAGGAACCATAATGATATTCATCTGTCCCGCAAAATCATCCTGTTGTCCCACATTTGGAGATTTTAAATGTGGTCACCCTACAGGTATGTGGTAGGTCAGTGTGTGTGTGTACCTGTGTATGTAATGTGAAAGTTCAGCAGGTATGTGGTAGGTCAGTGGTCGTCCTCCCAGAATGTGCTGCTTCATGTCCTTCCTCTGGGGGGCGCTGCAGGCCACACTACGACTGAACACATGAGTCACGCCCTGCTCTGCATGGAAGCACTTATCCTGGCTCCTGACAACACACAAACACACAGTCAACCAAAACCCTTCCTCTTGGGTGCCTCAATTCAATGTTTGCTACGCTCTTTAACTATCAGTGAGGTATGTTTGCTGCTGCATTGCCTTCTGCTTTCAGGACAGGTATCTGCTCTGTGGACTTTTAGGCCGGGTATCTGCTCTGTGGGCTTTTAGGCTGGGTATCTGCTCTGTGGGCTTTTAGGCAGGGTATCTGCTCTGTGGGCTTTCAGGACAGGTATCTGCTCTGTGGGCTTTTAGGCTGGGTATCTGCTCTGTGGGCTTTTAGGCTGGGTATCTGCTCTGTGGGCTTTCAGGACAGGTATCTGCTCTGTGGACTTTTAGGCCGGGTATCTGCTCTGTGGGCATTTAGGCCGGGTATCTGCTCTGTGGGCTTTTAGGCAGGGTATCTGCTCTGTGGGCTTTCAGGACAGGTATCTGCTCTGTGGGCATTTAGGCCGGGTATCTGCTCTGTGGGCATTTAGGCTGGGTATCTGCTCTGTGGGTATCTGCTCTGTGGGCATTTAGGCCCGGTATCTGCTCTGTGGGCTTTTAGGCTGGGTATCTGCTCTGTGGACTTTTAGGCTGGGTATCTGCTCTGTGGACTTTTAGGCCCGGTATCTGCTCTGTGGGCTTTTAGGCTGGGTATCTGCTCTGTGGGCTTTTAGGCCCGGTATCTGCTCTGTGGGCTTTTAGGCCCGGTATCTGCTCTGTGGACTTTTAGGCTGGGTAAAGCTTCATAAATACATTTGATTGATTGGTTGGTTTGCCACGATGTCCATATCCTCTCATTCATTTTGATCTGATCCTAGATCAGCACTCCTACTCTGAGACGCCATCAGCTCACCTGTACCCGGTGGATTGGTAACTGTCAGGTTTCTCGCCATCGAAGGGGCGGACCTCGTTCAGGATAAGCCCTGCCTCTGCTGCCATGGCGACCACCTGCCAGCTGTTGTGCCACTCTCTCATTGGCCGGTCGGCTGGAGTCCCGCCCTGCCCGTTGCACAGAGACACAAGCACCTCCCCTTCCTCCTTCAGCACTCCCACACAGCTACACACACACACTTAGAGGTGAGATGAGATTCAACAGTGTTGTGTGTGTGTGTGTGTGTGTGTGTGTGTGTGTGTGTGTCTCACCTGAGGAAAAAGTGTTTGAGCAGCAGCCTGTTCTTCTTCACGCCACTCTTCCGACCGCAGTGAGGGAAGTTAAAGATGACGCGGTCAAACTGTCGACCACGCAGACACACACACTCTGACAGACGCGTACAATCCACCTCAAACAGCACCTCCCCACCTGACACACACACACACATTAGACCAACTGTACATAAGGACATCACATTGTCCATTCAGAAACAAAACAGAATAGAACACACACACCCAGCCTGTCTCTAATTGGAGTGTGTGATGGTGTCAGAGACGGAAGAGAAAGTGAGACAGTATATTTTTTTGATTGAGGCGGGGCCACACTGGTCTTCTTATTGCCCCGGAACCGTGGAGGGGGTGCCCCAGAGAAGGCAGAGAAAGGATAGGTGGGGCAATAAGTAGACCAGAAGCAGCAATACCCTCTCTCCAAGCCAGATGTTATGAAGAAAAGCAACACCCACTTATACAGACAGAAACCATTAACACAAATCTGTAAATGGCTTGAGTCGTCTTCATTTATCCACAATCTTTAATGGTGCGGTTGTGGGCGGAGCTACCTGAGTGTGTGATTGTGTGTATGTTGTGGGCAGAGCTACCTGAGTGTGTGATTGTGTGTATGTTGTGGGCGGAGCCGTGGTGTCGTAGCGCCTCCTCTTTGGTCTGGAGACAGGTGGCTGTGATCCTCAAGCCCCTCCCACCAGCTATGTCATCGGTCCCTGTGGTGATGTTATCGGTCTCCCTTGTGATGTCATCGGTCCCTGAGGTGATGTCATTTGTCTCCGTGGCGACGATCCGGCTCAGAGCGGCAGAGAACGAGAAGTTCCCTCTCCAACCAGAAGCACCGCCTCCCCACCTTCTGATGACGTCATCACTCTGCACCGACGGACGGACAGTCAACAAACAATCAATCATAATTACTAGTTAACTACACATGGTTGATGATATTACTAGATATTATCTAGCGTGTCCTGCGTTGCATATAATCTGACTGAGCATACAAATATCTAAGTATCTGACTGAGCGGTGGTAGGCAGAAGCAGGCGCGTAAACATTCATTCAAACAGCACTTTCGTGCGGTTTGCTAGCAGCTCTTCGTTGTGCGTCAAGCATTGCGCCGTTTATGACTTCAAACCTATCAACTCCCGAGATGAGGCTGGTGTAACCGATGTGAAATGGCTCGCTAGTTAGCGCGCGCTAATAGCGTTTCAAACGTCACTCACTCTGAGCCTTCTAGTAGTTGTTCCCCTTGTTCTGCATGGGTAACGCTGCTTCGATGGTGGCTGTTGTTGTGTTGCTGGTTCGAGCCTAGGGAGGAGCGAGGAGAGGGACGGAAGCTATACTGTTACACTGGCAATACTAAAGTGCCTATAAGAACATCTAATAGTCAAAGGTTAATGAAATACAAATGGTATAGAGAGAAATAGTCCTATAATTTCCTATAATAACTACAACCTAAAACTTCTTACCTGGGAATATTGAAGACTCATGTTAAAAGGAACTACCAGCTTTCATATGTTCTCATGTTCTGAGCAAGGAACTGAAAAGTTAGCTTTCTTACATGGCACATATTGCACTTTTAATTTCTACCACACAATATGTTTTTGCATTATTTAAACCAAATTGAACATATTTCATAATTTACTTGAGGCTAAATTGATTTTATTGGTGTATTATATTAAGTTAAAATAAGTGTTCATTCAGTGTTCATTGTTGTAATTGTCATTATTACAAATAAATTCTAAAAATATCGGCCGATTAATCGGTATCGATTATTTTGGTCCTCCAATAATCGGGAATCGTCGTTGAAAAATCATAATCGGTCGACCTCTAGTACGTACATATCCCAACCAGAAGCCATGGATTACAGGCAACATCCGCATCGAGCTAAAGGCTAGAGCTGCAACTTTCAAGGAGCGGGAGACCAACCCGGACGCTTATAAGAAATCCCGCTATACCCTCAGACCAACCATCAAACAAGCAAAGTGTCAATACAGGATTAAGATTGAATCCTACTACACCGGCTCTGATGCTCGTCAGATGTGGCAGGTTTTGAAAACTATTACGGACTACAAAGGGAAACCTAGATGCGAGCTGCCCAGTGACGCAAGCCTACCAGACAAGCTAAATTACTTTTATGCTCGTTTTGAGGCAAGCAACACTGAAGCATGCATGAGAGCACCAGCTGTTCTGGATGACTGTGTGATAATGCTCTTGGCAGCCAATGTGAACAAAACATTTAAACAGACCAATATTCACAAAGCCGCTAGGCCAGACGGATTTCCAGGACGTGTACTCAAAGCATGCACTGACATGCACTGACATTTTCTCCCTGACCAAGTCTGTAATACCTACATGTTTCAAGCTGACCATCACAGTCCCTGTAACCAAGGAAGCGAAGGTAACCTGCCTAAATTATTTCCGCCCTGTGGCACTCACGTCGGTAGCCATGAAGTGCTTTGAAAGGCTGGTCATGGCTCACATCAACAGCATCCTCCCGGACACCCTAGACCCACTTCAATTCGCATACCGCCCCAACAGATCCACAGATGACGCAATTTCAATCACACTCCACACTGCCCTTTCCCACCTGGACAAAAGGAACACCTATGTGAGAATGCTGTTCATTGACTACAGTTCAGTGTTCAACACCATAATGCCCACGAAGCTCATCACTAAGCTAAGGACTCTGGGACTAAACACCTCCCTCTGCAACTGGATCCTGGACTTCTTGACAGGCCGGGCCACCCCCAGGTGGTAAGGGTAGGCAACAACACGTCTGCCACATTGATCCTCAACACTGGGGCCCCTCAGGGGTGTGTACTTACTCCCCTCCTGTACTCCCTGTTCACCCACGACTGCGTGACCAAACAAGACTCCAACACCATCCTTAAGTTTGCTGACGACACAACAGTAGTAGGTCTGATCACCGACAACGATGAGACGGCCTATAGGGAGGAGGTCAGAGAACTGTCAGTGTGGTGCCAGGACAACAACCTCTCCCTCAATGTGAACAAGACTAAGGAGATGATTGTGGACTACAGGAAAAAGGAGGACCGAGCACGCCCCATTCTCATCAACGGGGCTGCAGTGGAGCAGATTGAGAGCTTCAAGTTCCTTGGTGTCCACATCACCAACAAACTAACATGGTCCAAAGAGGGCACGACAACGCCTTTTCCCCCTCAGGAGACTGATGTAGGTCCTCAGATCCTCAGAAGGTTCTACAGCATCGAGAGCATCCTGACCGGTTGCATCACCGCCTGGAATGGCAACTGCTCGGCATCTAACCGTAAGGCGCTACAGAGGGTAGTGCGAATGGCCCAGTACATCACTGGGGCCAAGCTTCCTGCCATCCAGGACCTATATAATAGGCGGTGTCAGAGGAAAGCCCATAAAACTGTCAGAGACTCCAGTCACCCAAGTTATAGACTGTTTTCTCTGCTACCACATGGCAAGTGGTACCGGAGCACCAAGTCTAGGACGAAAAGGCTCCTCAACAGCTTCTACCCCCAAGCCATAAGACTGCTGAAAAATTAATAAATTTGTCACTGGACAATTTACAATGACCACCCATCCCCTCCCTTTTGTACACTGCAGCTACTCGCTGGTTGGTTGTTACATGCTAGTTTATTATCTATGCTTAGTCACTCCGCCCCCACCTACATGTACAGATTACCTCAACTGGCCTGTACCCCTGCACACTGACTGCACCGGTGCCCCCTATTTAAAGCCTCATTATTGTTATTCTTATTGTGTTACTTTTTATTTTAGTCTACTTGGTAAATATTTTCTTCTTTTTGAACTGCACTGTTGGTTAAGGGCTGGTAAATAAACATTTCCCGGTAAAGCCTACACTTGTTGTATTCGGCGCATGTGACAAATAAAGTTAGATTTTTTTTAAAAGCTTAGGTGATCATCCATTAAGAACAGTCGGATTAAGTAATAGTAAAGTGTATTTTAACAAAAGAGAAGACAATCATAGCCAAAAGTAATGTGAGCATTGTGAAAGGAAATTACTTTATATGAACATGAACATGTATTTCTAGATGAAACACTAAATTTGGTGGAAAAGTGACTGATTTGGTGTATTGTACTAAGTCAATTTAAAATGAGTTTTGAATCAACTGCATTTTTGATGATCTGCTTTGAGTTTTGTACTTAGTTGTGAAAATGTATCACATACCTCTGAAAATTGCACCAAAGCTATATTTTGGTGTCTGTCCCGATGTTTGTCATTTCAGCGCAGAAGACAGCCATTGCTCTCAAACCCTCTCAAAAGCATTTCCTGAGAGGCCGTTTTGACAGAACACTGGAATGAAGAAGTCGGGATCCTCAGATCTTCTGCTCCAATGTGCTTTGAGAAGAGAAGAAGAGGGACACTCGGGGTATCAAGGAAATACAATTGAGATGCTCCCAATGTGAGGAAGCCTCTTTAGACTATAGGGACGCCCCCCACGAGTTATTCCATAGCTCAATGCACGAGACGAGGCTTTCAGAAAGAATAGTTGCTAACTTATCCATGTGTCTGTCTACTCGCATTGATCTAGCTTGCCAATGTATGTAATAGAATAATGTTGCTAACATTGGCAAAGCAACTCACGTTTCCTCCCGGTAGATTTGAACAGTGACGCTCATCAATGAAAAACGGTTTATCGTCAATAATAATCAGCAGGGGAAACATCGAGTTGGGTTAATTATCGATCATAAGATTCATGTAATTTTGTCATCAGCAGTGGAGCCGGTCGTCACGAGTAGAATAAGCAAAACAATAAGTGTCACACTTACAGTAGTATGGACGGAAACAAAACTAATGGTATAAAAGGTTCCTTGGGACGTCCATAACCTCACCCTAAAATGAACTCCTTACCGTAACCATACCCCTTACCTAATCCTTCTTCTCTTTCTTTGGTATCATGGCGTCAAATCCTTCTTCTCCTTCTTTGGTATCAAGGCGTTAGGACATTTATTTGTGCATGCTTACAGCTGCTGTGCAGGAGTATGTGATCTGTCAGGTTGCATTTTGTGATTCTAAAAGAAAAAGAAAGGGGAAGGACAAAAAATAGCCACGATTACATCTACATCTATTTACCACTATTACACACCACCAACTATATACCACTGTTAAATACCACCAACTATATACCACTGTTAAATACCACCAACTATATACCACTATTACATACCACCATCTATATACCACTATTACATACCACCATCTATATACCACTATTACATACCACCAACTAACATCTGCATACCCCTATTACACACCACCAACTATATACCACTATTAAATACCACCATCTATATACCACTATTAAATACCACCAACTATATACCCCTATTACATACCACCAACTATATACCACTATTACATACCACCATCTATATACCACTATTACATACCACCATCTATATACCACTATTACATACCACCAACGATATACCACTATTACACACACCAACTATACACCACTATTACATACCACCAACCACCATCTATATACCACTATTACATACCACCATCTAACATCTATATACCACTATTACATACCACCATCTATATACCACTATTACACACCACCAACTATAGACCACTATTACATACCACCATCTATATACCACCATCTATATACCACTAAAACAGACCACCATCTATATACCACTATTACATACCACCATCTATATACCACTATTACATTCCACCATCTATATACCACTAATACAGACCACCAACTATATACCACTATTACATAACACCATCTATATACGACTATTACATACCACTATTACATACCACCAACTATATACCACTATTACACACCACCAACTAACATCTATATACCACTATTACACACCACCAACTACATACCACTATTAAATACCACCAACTATATACCACTATTAAATACCACCATCTATATACCACTATTAAATACCACCAACTAGCATCTATATACCCCTATTACACACCACCAACTATAGACCATTATTACACACCACCAACTACATACCACTATTAAATACCACCAACTATATACCACTATTAAATACCACCAACTAACATCTACATACCCCTATTACACACCACCAACTATATACCATTATTACATACCACCATCTATATACCACTATTACATACCACCATCTATATACCACTATTACATACCACCAACTATATACCACTATTAAATTCCACCATCTATATACCACCATCTATATACCACTATTACATATCTCCATCTATATACCACTATTACATACCACCATTTATATACCACTATTACATACCACCAACTAACATCTATATACCACTATTACATACCACCATCTATATACCACTATTAAATACCACCAACGATATACCACTATTACACACACCAACTATACACCACTATTACATGCCACCAACCACCATCTATATACCACTATTACATACCACCATCTAACATCTATATACCACGATTACATACCACCATCTATATACCACTATTACACACCACCAACTATATACCACTATTACATACCACCATCTAACAACTATATACCACGATTACATACCACCATCTATATACCACTATTACACACCACCAACTATAGACCACTATTACATACCACCATCTATATACCACTAATACAGACCACTATCTATATACCACTATTACATACCACCATCTATATACCACTATTACATTCCACCATCTATATATACCACTAATACAGACCACCATCTATATACTACTATTACATACCACCATCTATATACCACTATTACATACCACCATCTATATACCACTATTACATACCACCATCTAACATCTATATACCACTATTACATACCACCATCTAACATCTATATACCATGATTACATACCACCGTCTATATACCACTATTACACACAACCAACTATATACCACTATTACATACCACCATCTATATACCACTATTACATACCACCATCTATATACCACTATTACATACCACCATCTATATACCACTATTACACACCACCAACTATATACCACTATTACACACCACCAACTATATACCACTATTACATACCACCATCTATATACCACTATTACATACCACCATCTATATACCACTATTACATACCACCATCTATATACCACTATTACACACCACCAACTATATACCACTATTACACACCACCAACTATATACCACTATTACACACCACCAACTATATACCACTATTACACACCACCAACTATATACCACTATTACATACCACCATCTATATACCACTATTACATACCACCAACTCTATACCACTATTACATACCACCATCTATATACCACTATTATAATCCAAGAAGTTTTCATACACTTAGGTTGGAGTCATTAATAAAACTTGTTTTTCAATCACTCCACTGATTTTTTGTTAACACTAGAAGCTTATTACCTAAAATGGACCAATTGAAGGTGTGGGTTCACAGCTCCAATCCAGATGTGTTGGTCATTACTGAGACGTGGTTAAGGAAGAGTGTTTTGAACACTGATGTTAACCTTTCTGGTTATAACCTTTTTCAGCAAGACAGATCTTCCAAAGTTGGGGGAGTGGCAACCTGAACCAAGGATCACCTTTGCTCAGTTGTCTCCACCAAGTCTGTCCCCAAACAATTGGATTTGCTGGTATACTCATTAAACTTTCAAATAGATATTTGTTGACTGTTGCTTGGTGTTATCGAGCACCGTCAGCACTTGCCTGTCTTAATTTGACATGCTTAAAGCCTCTTATTAAGGATTGCCCCTTTTTTTCAATTTTCACCTAAAATGACATACCCAAATCTAACTGCCTGTAGCTCAGGCCCTGAAGCAACGATGCGCATATTATTGGTAACATTTTAAAGGAAACACTTTGAAGTTTGGAGGAATGTATGAGAATTTAACACAATAGATCTGGTAAAAGATAATACAAAGAAAAAAACAACTGTTCTTTTGTATTTTTTTTTGTACTATCATCTTTGAAATGCAAGAGAAAGCCCATAATGTATTATTCCAGCCCAGGTGAAATTTAGATTTTGGCCAGTAGATGGCATCAGTGTATGTGTAAAGATTTAGACAGATCCAATGAACCGTTGCATTTCTGTTCAAACGGTTATATCAAGACTGCCCAAATGTGCCAAATTAGTTTATTAATATTTTTTCATGTTCAAAATTGTACCCTCTCCTCAAACAATAGCATGGTATTATTTCACTTTAATAGCTACTGTAAATTGGACAGTGCAGTTAGATTAACAAGAATTTAAGATTTCTGCCAATATCAGATATGTCTATGTCCTGGGAAATGTTCTTGTTACTTAAAACCTCATGCTAATCGCATTAGCCTACGTTAGCTCAACCATCCCATGGAAGGGACACTGATCCCGAAGAAGTTTAAACCACCTGATCAAGTCCTAAAGCAATGGGACTCCTATTAAATCTTTCTCAGATTATTACCAATTCCACAAGATATGACACCCAGAAAGGGTACTCTCCTTGATGTTATCCTCACAAATAATCCTGTTATGTACGTATCAGTCTGGTGTTTTCTGTAATGACCTCAGTGATCACTGTTTTACAGCCTGTGTAATTTTGCCGGACCCCAGGAAGAGTAGCTGCTGCTTTGGCAGGAACTAATGGGGATCCATAATAAACCACAGGAAGAGTAGCTGCTGCTTTGGCAGGAACTAATGGAGATCCATAATAAACCACAGGAAGAGTAGCTGCTGCCTTGACAGGAACTAATGGGGATCCATAATAAACCCCAGGAAGAGTAGCTGCTGCCTTGACAGGAACTAATGGAGATCCATAATAAACCCCAGGAAGAGTAGCTGCTGCCTTGGCAGGAACTAATGGGGATCCATAATAAACCCCAGGAAGAGTAGCTGCTGCTTTGGCAGGAACTAATGGGGATCCATAATAAACCCCAGGAAGAGTAGCTGTTGCCTTGGCAGGAACTAATGGGGATCCATAATAAACCCCAGGAAGAGTAGCTGCTGCTTTGGCAGGAACTAATGGGGATCCATAATAAACCCCAGGAAGAGTAGCTGTTGCCTTGGCAGGAACTAATGGGGATCCATAATAAACCCCAGGAAGAGTAGCTGCTGCTTTGGCAGGAACTAATGGGGATCCATAATAAACCCCAGGAAGAGTAGCTGTTGCCTTGGCAGGAACTAATGGGGATCCATAATAAACCCCAGGAAGAGTAGCTGCTGCCTTGGCAGGAACTAATGGGGATCCATAATAAACCCCAGGAAGAGTAGCTGTTGCCTTGGCAGGAACTAATGGGGATCCATAATAAACCCCAGGAAGAGTAGCTGCTGCCTTGGCAGGAACTAATGGGGATCCATAATAAACCCCAGGAGGAGTAGCTGCTGCCTTGGCAGGAACTAATGGGGATCCATAATAAACCACAGGAGGAGTAGCTGCTGCCTTGACAGGAACTAATGGGGATCCATAATAAACCCCAGGAAGAGTAGCTGCTGCCTTGGCAGGAACTAATGGGGATCCATAATAAACCCCAGGAAGAGTAGCTGCTGCCTTGGCAGGAACTAATGGGGATCCATAATAAACCCCAGGGAGAGTAGCTGCTGCCTTGGCAGGAACTAATGGGGATCCATAATAAACCCCAGGAAGAGTAGCTGCTGCCTTGACAGGAACTAATGGGGATCCATAATAAACCCCAGGAGGAGTAGCTGCTGCCTTGACAGGAACTAATGGGGATCCATAATAAACCCCAGGAAGAGTAGCTGCTGCCTTGACAGGAACTAATGGGGATCCATAATAAACCCCAGGAAGAGTAGCTGCTGCCTTGGCAGGAACTAATGGGGATCCATAATAAACCCCAGGAAGAGTAGCTGCTGCCTTGGCAGGAACTAATGGGGATCCATAATAAACCCCAGGAAGAGTAGCTGCTGCCTTGGCAGGAACTAATGGGGATCCATAACAAACCCCAGGAAGAGTAGCTGTTGCCTTGGCAGGAACTAATGGGGATCCATAATAAACCCCAGGAAGAGTAGCTGCTGCCTTGGCAGGAACTAATGGGGATCCATAATAAACCCCAGGAAGAGTAGCTGCTGCCTTGTCAGGAACTAATGGGGATCCATAATAAACCCCAGGAAGAGTAGCTGCTGCCTTGGAATGAAGGTTTTGATAAGTCATTGTGAAATAATTCTAGTTTATCTAAATGTATCCAACTTGTATTATATCAGGAGCCCATGCTTTCTGTCTGTTCACTCTCTCTGTTGGTGATATGTTTTCTAAAAATGTTTTTCAAAATCCCAGTCCCGCAGGAGGCCGTTTGCCTTTTGGTAGGCCATCACTGTAAATAAGGAATTTATTCTTAATTCTTCTGGATCCCTTCACCCCCATTAACGGGATCGACTGGACAACATCCAGTGAAATTACAGCGAAAGCAGACCAGCACCCCGCATACAAACACATGAAAATCATATTTCAACCCGCCAGGCGCGACACAACACTCAGAAATAACGATATATATATATATATTCATGCCTTACCTTTGAAGATCTTCTTCTGTTGGCACTCCAAAATGTGTCATAAACATCACAAATGGTCCTTTTGTTCAATTAATTCCGTCGTTATATCCCCAAAATGTAAATTTATTTGGCGCGTTTGATTTTAAAAAAACACCAGTTCCAACTCGCCCGACATGACTACAAAGAATCTAATAAGTTACCTGTAAACTTTGTCCAAACATTTCCAACAACTTTCCTAATCCAACTTTAAGTATTTTAAAACGTAAATAATCAATACAATTTAAGACGGGATAGACTGTGTTCAATAAAACGAGTGGATGAGCGAATAAAAAAAGTGGATTGACCCACAGGTCACACACCCCAAACAAAACAGTCCACTTGGCTATACACCCAGAAAGGAAAGGGCTACTTCTTCATTACTCAAAGGAAAAACATCAACCAATTTAAAAAAACTGTTGACAGCTAGTGGAAGGGCTACTTCTGTAACGACGTTCTTCTGTTGAAGGAGGAGCGGACCAAAATGCAGCGTGGTGGTTACTCATGTTTAATGATAGTAAATGACTAGACATGAAATAACTGAAATGTACTAAACAACAGACAGAAACGTGAAAAAACTATACAGCCTATTTTGTGACTACAAACACAGAGACAGGAACAATCACCCACGACACACGACACACAAAGAATATGGCTGCCTAAATATGGTTCCCAATCAGAGACAACGATAATCACCTGACTGATTGAGAACCGCCTCAGGCAGCCATAGACTACGCTAGACACCCCACAAAACCCCAAGACAAAAACACACCACAATAACCCATGTCACACCCTGGCCTGACCAAATAAATGAAGATAAACATAATACATTTTGACCAGGGCGTGAAAGAACCCCCCCCCCCCCTAAGGTGCGGACACACGGACGCACATCAAAACAATAGGGAGGGTCCGGGTGGGCGTCTGTCCATGGTGGTGTCTCCGGCTCCGGCGCGGGACCCCACTCTATAAATGTCTTAGTCCCCCCTCCTCGCGTCCTAGGATAGTCCACCCTCGCCGCCGACCATGGCCTAGTAGTCCTCGCCCAGAACCCCACTGGACTGAGGGGCAGCTCGGGACTGAGGGGCAGCTCGGGACTGAGGGGCAGCTCGGGACTGAGGGGAAGCTCGGGACTGAGGGGAAGCTCGGGACTGAGAGGAAGCCCGGGACTGAGAGGAAGCCCAGCACTGAGAGGAAGCCCAGCACTGAGAGGAAGCTCAGCCAGGTAGTTGGATTCGGCATATCCGGGCTGGCTGGCGGTTCTGGCAGATCCTGGCTGGCTGGTGGTTCTGGCAGATCCTGGCTGACTGGCGGTTCTGGCAGATCCTGGCTGACTGGTGGATCTGGAAGAGTCTGGTTGACAGGCGGATCTGGAAGAGTCTGGTTGACAGGCGGATCTGGAAGAGTCTGGCTGACTGGCGGATCTGGAAGAGTCTGGCTGACTGGCGGATCTGGAAGAGTCTGGCTGACTGGCGGATCTGGAAGAGTCTGGCTGACTGGTGGATCTGGAAGAGTCTGGCTGACTGGCGGATCTGGAAGAGTCTGGCTGACTGGCGGATCTGGAAGAGTCTGGCTGACTGGTGGATCTGAAAGAGTCTGGCGGATCTGGAAGAGTCTGGCTGACTGACGGATGTGGCTGCTCCATGCTGACTGGCGGCTCTGGCTGCTCCATGTAGACTGACAGCTCTGGCTGCTCCATGCAGACTGGCAGCTCCATGCAGACTGACAGCTCCTTGCAGACTGACAGCTCCTTGCAGACTGACAGCTCCATGCAGACTGGCAGCTCCGGCTGTTCCATGAAGACTGACAGCTCTGGCTGCTCCATGTAGACTGACAGCTCTGGCTGCTCCATGTAGACTGACAGCTCGGGCTGCTCCATGTAGACTGACAGCTCTGGCTGCTCCATGCAGACTGACAGCTCGGGCTGCGCTAAACAGGCGGGAGACTCCAGCAGCGCTGTAGAGGAGGAAGGCTCTGGCTGCGCTAAACAGACGGGAGACTCCAGCAGCGCAGGAGAGGCGAGGCGCACAGTAGGTCTGATGCGTGGTGCTGGCACTGGTGGTACTAGGCCGAGGACACGCACAGGAAGCCTGGTGCGGGGAGCTGTCACCTGAGGGCTGGGGTGTGGAGGTGGTACTGGGTAGACCGGACCGTGCAGGCGCACTGGAGCTCTTGAGCACCGAGCCTGCCCAACTTTACCTGGCTCGATGCCCACTCTAGCCCGGCCAATACGAGGAGCTGGTATGTACCGCACCGGGCTATGCACCCGCACTGGAGACACCGTGCGCTCCACAGCATAACACGGTGCCTGCCCGGTCTCTTTAGCCCCCCGGTAAGCACAGGAAGTTTGCGCAGGTCTCCTACCTGGCGTAGCCATACTCCCTGTGAGCCCCCCCCAACTCTCAGGCTTCCTTCCGCGCCGCCGTGCTTGCTTCGCCATCTCCATTCTCCTATAACCCTCTTCGCACTGCTCCAGTGAATCCCAGGCGGGCTCCGGCACTCTCCCTGGGTCGACCGCCCACCTGTCTATTTCCTCCCAAGTAGTGTAGTCCCGATATTGTTGCTCCTGCTGCTGCTGTTGCTTCTCCTCATACCAAAGCCTCTCAGCTCTCGCCGCCTACAGTTCTTCTTTGGGGCGGCGATATTCTCCTGGTTTAGCCCAGGGTCCTCTCCCGTCGAGGATTTCCTCCCAAGTCCAAAAGTCCGTTTTACGCTGTTTCTCCTGTGGCTCCTGCCTGTTGACACGTTGCTTGGTCCGTTTGTGGTGGGTGATTCTGTAACGGTTTTCTGTAGGCGAAGGAAAGTCGGACCAAAATGCAGCGTGTAGATTGCGATCCATGTTTAATGAAAACGTAAAACACGAATCAAGACAAATAGTACAAAAAAAAAGAACGTAACGAAAACCGAAACAGCCTATAGTAGTGTAAACTAACATAGAGACAGGAACAAGGACACTAAGGACAATCACCCACGAAACACACAAAGAATATGGCTACCTAAATATGGTTCCCAATCAGAGACAACGATAATCACCTGACTCTGATTGAGAACCGCCTCAGGCAGCCAATGACTATGCTATACACCCCACACAACCCCAAGATGAAACACACCACAAATAAACCCATGTCACACCCTGGCCTGACCCAATAAATGAAGATAAACATAATAAATATAGACCAGGGCGTAACACATGTTATTTCTGTTGGTGCAGGGTGAGCTGCACATAGTGGACTTCCTACTAGGGCACACCGCCTCAGTTCTAACAGTATACATCTGGTTCATAGGCTCATGATTACTGCTTACAATAGCTGTAGGATCAGCAGAGGTATTCAGGGCAGTTGGAGGGACATCAATTGGGTTAGTTACATTGTGTCTACTAACTCCCCTGGTTTAATGTGCATTTGCTGAAGCATTATGACATCTCTGCATCACAATGGTAGGGATTAACTGAGCTGGGCTTGAGTCATTGATAAGTCATTGCTTCAATGCAGCCTTATAATGTTGTGAAAGGATCCAGGAACCCAAATGATTTGGGTGGTTCCCATCGTCCTTATAAAACGTGTTTTGTTTCCAAAAGGTGTTGAAATTGTCTACAAAAGTTACACCCATTGAGCTACAATAATCACATACCCAGTTGTGAAGAGAGAGAATCCTCCTGAAGTGTACAATGCTACAGGCCAGATATGATGGGTATTTTATAGTGTCTAAGGAAGCCACTTCAAGCCTACTGTATAATCCTCGTCAAGCAAACAATTGCCTCAATGGAACTGTGATTGATCCAGTTGGTCCTGAAACAAGCATAGTAGATAGAGCTCCTACAGCTCTGGAAACATTCATTTACTTCTCCAGACAAAGAGGGCTCTATTGGAAAACTCATCTGGGATTAACTTTGTTAGCTTGATGTCTAGCAGTTTAGCTAGCTAGCTAGCTAAGGTTAACGGCTCTGTCAAGCAAGCTTCAAGCAGTCTGTTAAGCGGGATTCCGGGACAAGAAATAGTGGTCCTAGTTGTTCAAAGCTAACCGCGTCGCGGAACTCATGCAAAAACAAGCTCAGTATTTATATCCAACGAAGATATTTTTGTAGTTGTAAAAAAAAAAAAGAGTGTTTCCAGCATACAGTGTTCAGCATACAGTATCAATATACTTGTTAGCCTGTTGTTAGTATGTTATTAGTCTGTTATTAGTCTGTTGTCAGCCTGTTGTTAATCTATTATTAGTCTGTTGTTAGTCTGTTATTAGTCTGTTGTTAGTCTGTTGTTAGTCTGTTGTTAGTCTGTTGTTAGTCTGTTGTTAGTCTGTTGTTAGTCTGGTTAGTCTGTTATTAGTATGTTATTAGTCTGTTGTTAGTCTGTTGTTAATCTATTATTAGTATGTTATTAGTCTGTTGTTAGTCTGTTGTTAGTCTGTTGTTAGTCAGTTATTAGTCTGTTATTAGTCTGTTGTTAGTCTGTTGTTAATCTATTATTAGTCTGTTGTTAGTCTGTTGTTAGTATGTTATTAGTCTGTTGTTAGTCTGTTGTTAATCTATTATTAGTATGTTATTAGTCTGTTGTTAGTCTGTTGTTAGTCTGTTGTTAATCTATTATTAGTATGTTATTAGTCTGTTGTTAGTCTGTTGTTAGTCTGTTGTTAGTCAGTTATTAGTCTGTTATTAGTCTGTTGTTAGTCTGTTGTTAGTCTGTTATTAGTCTGTTGTTAGTCTGTTGTTAGTATGTTATTAGTCTGTTGTTAGTCTGTTGTTAGTCTGTTGTTAGTCAGTTATTAGTCTGTTGTTAGTCTGTTGTTAGTCTGTTATTAGTCTGTTGTTAGTCTGTTATTAGTATGTTATTAGTCTGTTGTTAGTCTGTTGTTAGTCAGTTATTAGTCTGCTATTAGTCTGTTGTTAGTCTGTTGTTAATCTATTATTAGTATGTTATTAGTCTGTTGTTAGTCTGTTATTAGTCTGTTGTTAGTCAGTTATTAGTCTGTTAATTGTCTGCTGTTAGTCTGCTATTAGTCTGCTGTTAGTTTGTTATTAGTCTGCTGTTAGTTTGTTATTAGTCTGCTGTTAGTATGTTATTAGTCTGTTGTCAGTCTGTTGTTAGTCTGTTGTTAATCTATTATTAGTATGTTATTAGTCTGTTGTTAGTCTGTTATTAGTCTGTTGTTAGTCAGTTATTAGTCTGTTGTCAGTCTGTTGTTAGTCTGTTGTTAGTTTGTTATTAGTCTGGTTAGTCTGCTATTAGTATGTTATTAGTCAGTTATTAGTCTGTTGTTAGTCTGTTGTTAGTCAGTTATTAGTCTGTTGTCAGTCTGTTGTTAGTCTGTTGTTAGTTTGTTATTAGTCTGGTTAGTCTGCTATTAGTATGTTATTAGTCAGTTATTAGTCTGTTGTTAGTCTGTTATTAGTCAGTTATTAGTCTGTTGTCAGTCTGTTATTGTTAGTCTGTTATTAGTCTGCTATTAGTCTGTTGTCAGTCTGTTATTAGTCTGTTATTAGTCTGTTGTTAGTCTGCTATTAGTCTGTTGTTAGTCTGTTATTAGTCTGTTGTTAGTTTGTTATTAGTCTGTTATTAGTCTGTTGTTAGTCTGCTATTAGTCTGTTGTTAGTCTGTTATTAGTCTGTTGTTAGTCTGTAATTAGTCTGCTATTAGTCTGTTGTTAGTCTGTTATTAGTCTGTTATTAGTCTGTTGTTAGTTTGTTATTAGTCTGTTGTTAGTCTGCTATTAGTCTGCTGTTAGTCTGTTATTAGTCTGTTGTTAGTCTGTAATTAGTCTGCTATTAGTCTGTTGTTAGTCTGCTATTAGTCTGTTATTAGTCTGTTGTTAGTCTGTAATTAGTCTGCTATTAGTCTGTTGTTAGTCTGTTATTAGTCTGTTGTTAGTCTGTAATTAGTCTGCTATTAGTCTGTTGTTAGTCTGTTATTAGTCTGTTGTTAGTCTGTAATTAGTCTGCTGTTAGTCTGTTGTTAGTCTGCTATTAGTCTGTTATTAGTCTGTTGTTAGTCTGTTGTTAGTCTGCTATTAGTCTGTTATTAGTCTGTTGTTAGTCTGTTATTAGTCTGCTATTAGTCTGTTGTTAGTTTGTTTTTAGTCTATTAATTGTCTGCTATTAGTCTGCTATTAGTCTGTTATTAGTTTGTTATTAGTCTGTTGTTAGTCTGCTATTAGTCTGTTGTTAGTCTGTTATTAGTCTGTTGTTAGTCTGCAATTAGTCTGCTATTAGTCTGTTGTTAGTCTGTTATTAGTCTGTTATTAGTCTGCTATTAGTCTGTTATTAGTCTGTTATTAGTCTGTTATTAGTCTGCTATTAGTCTGTTGTTAGTCTGTTATTAGTCTGTTATTAGTCTGTTATTAGTCTGCTATTAGTCTGTTGTTAGTCTGTTATTAGTCTGCTATTAGTCTGTTGTTAGTTTGTTATTAGTCTGTTAATTGTCTGCTATTAGTCTGGTGTTAGTCTATTATTAGTCTGTTGTTAGTCTGTTATTCGTCTGTTATTAGTCTGCTATTAGTCTGTTGTTAGTCTGCTATTAGTCTGTTGCTATAGTCTGTTGTTAGTCTGTTATTAGTCTGTTAATTGTCTGCTATTAGTCTGGTGTTAGTCTATTATTAGTTTGTTATTAGTCTGTTATTAGCATGTTGTTAGTTTGTTATTAGTCTGTTAATTGTCTGCTATTAGTATGCTATTAGTCTGTTGTTAGTCTGTTATTAGTCTGTTATTAGTCTGTTGTTAGTCTGTTGTTAGTCTGTTATTAGTCTGTTGTTAGTCTGTTATTAGTCTGTTGTTAGTCTGTTATTAGTATGCTATTAGTCTGTTGTTAGTCTGTTATTAGTCTGTTATTAGTCTGTTATTAGTCTGTTAATCGTCTGTTGTTAGTCTGCTGTTAGTCTGTTGTTAGTCTGTTATTAGTCTGTTATTAGTCTGCTATTAGTCTGTTATTAGTCTGTTATTAGTCTGTTATTAGTCTGCAATTAGTCTGCTATTAGTCTGTTGTTAGTCTGTTATTAGTCTGTTATTAGTCTGCTATTAGTCTGCTGTTAGTCTGTTGTTAGTCTGTTATTAGTCTGTTAATTGTCTGCTATTAGTCTGGTATTAGTCTATTATTAGTCTGTTATTAGTCTGTTGTTAGTCTGCCAGTAGTCTGTTGTTAGTCTGTTATTAGTCTGTTATTAGTCTGCAATTAGTCTGCTATTAGTCTGTTGTTAGTCTGTTATTAGTCTGTTATTAGTCTGCTATTAGTCTGCTGTTAGTCTGTTGTTAGTCTGTTATTAGTCTGTTAATTGTCTGCTATTAGTCTGGTATTAGTCTATTATTAGTCTGTTATTAGTCTGTTGTTAGTCTGCCAGTAGTCTGTTGTTAGTCTGTTATTAGTCTGTTGTTAGTCTGCAATTAGTCTGCTATTAGTCTGTTGTTAGTTTGTTATTAGTCTGCTATTAGTCTGTTGTTAGTCTGTTATTAGTCTGTTGTTAGTCTGCTATTAGTCTGTTGTTAGTCTGTTATTAGTCTGTTGTTAGTCTGCAATTAGTCTGCTATTAGTCTGTTGTTAGTCTGCTATTAGTCTGTTATTAGTCTGTTATTAGTCTGTTATTAGTCTGTTATTAGTCTGCTATTAGTCTGTTGTTAGTTTGTTATTAGTCTGTTATTAGTCTGTTATTAGTCTGTTATTAGTCTGTTATTAGTCTGTTGTTAGTCTGTTATTAGTCTGCTATTAGTCTGTTGTTAGTCTGTTATTAGTCTGTTATTAGTCTGTTATTAGTCTGTTATTAGTCTGCTATTAGTCTGTTATTAGTTTAGTCTGTTATTAGTCTGTTATTAGTTAGTCTGTTATTAGTCTGCTGTTAGTCTGCTATTAGTCTGTTATTAGTCTGTTATTAGTCTGTTATTAGTCTGTTGTCAGTCTGCTATTAGTCTGTTATTAGTCTGCTATTAGTCTGCTATTAGTCTGTTGTTAGTCTATTATTAGTCTGTTATTAGTCTGTTATTAGTCTGTTATTAGTCTGTTATTAGTCTGCAATTAGTCTGCTATTAGTCTGTTATTAGTCTGTTATTAGTCTGTTAATCGTCTGTTGTCAGTCTGCTATTAGTCTGTTATTAGTCAGTTATTAGTCTGTTATTAGTCTGTTATTAGTCTGCAATTAGTCTGTTATTAGTCTGTTATTAGTCTGTTGTTAGTCTGTTATTAGTCTGCTATTAGTCTGCAATTAGTCTGTTATTAGTCTATTATTAGTTTGTTGTTATTGTTGTTAGTCTATTATCTGCTATTAGTCTGTTGTTAGTTTGTTATTAGTCTGTTAATCGTCTGTTGTCAGTCTGCTATTAGTCTGTTATTAGTCTGTTATTAGTCTGTTATTAGTCTGCAATTAGTCTGTTATTAGTCTGTTGTTAGTTTGTTGTTAGTCTGTTATTAGTCTGTTATTAGTCTGCAATTAGTCTGCTATTAGTCTGTTATTAGTCTGTTATTAGTTTGTTGTTAGTCTGTTATTAGTCTGTTATTAGTCTGCTATTAGTCTGCTATTAGTCTGTTGTTAGTTTGTTATTAGTCTGTTGTCAGTCTGTTATTAGTCTGTTATTAGTCTGTTATTAGTCTGCTATTAGTCTGTTGTCAGTCTGTTGTCAGTCTGTTGTTAGTCTGTTGTTAGTCTGTTATTAGTCTGTTGTCAGTCTGTTATTAGTCTGTTATTAGTCTGTTATTAGTCTGCTATTAGTCTGTTTTTAGTCTGCTATTAGTCTGTTGTCATTAGTCTGTTGTCTGTTGTTAGTCTGCTATTAGTCTGTTTTAGTCTGTTGTTAGTCTGTTATTAGTCTGGTTAGTCTGCTATTAGTCTGTTATTAGTCTGTTATTAGTCTGCTATTAGTCTGTTGTTAGTCTGTTATTAGTCTGTTGTCAGTCTGTTATTAGTCTGTTATTAGTCTGTTATTAGTCTGCTATTAGTCTGTTTTTAGTCTGCTATTAGTCTGTTGTCAGTCTGTTGTCAGTCTGCTATTAGTCTGTTGTTAGTCTGTTGTTAGTCTGGTTAGTCTGCTATTAGTCTGTTATTAGTCTGTTATTAGTCTGTTGTCTGCAATTAGTCTGCTATTAGTCTGTTGTAGTCTGTTATTAGTCTGTTAGTCTGTTGTCAGTAGTTTTATTAGTTATTAGTCTGTTATTAGTCTGTTATTAGTCTGCAATTAGTCTAGTCTGTTGTTAGTCTGTTATTAGTCTGCTATTAGTCAGTCTGTTGTCAGTCTGCTATTAGTCTGTTGTTAGTCTGTTGTTAGTCTGGTTAGTCTGCTATTAGTCTGTTATTAGTCTGTTATTAGTCTGCTATTAGTCTGTTGTTAGTCTGTTGTTAGTCTGGTTAGTCTGCTATTAGTCTGTTATTAGTCTGTTATTAGTCTGTTATTAGTCTGCTATTAGTCTGTTGTTAGTCTGCTATTAGTCTGTTGTCAGTCTGTTGTCAGTCTGCTATTAGTCTGTTGTTAGTCTGTTGTTAGTCTGGTTAGTCTGCTATTAGTCTGTTATTAGTCTGTTATTAGTCTGCTATTAGTCTGTTGTCAGTCTGCTATTAGTCTGTTGTCAGTCTGTTGTTAGTCTGTTGTTAGTCTGTTATTAGTCTGTTATTAGTCTGTTATTAGTCTGTTGTTAGTCTGTTATTAGTCTGTTGTTAGTCTGTAATTAGTCTGCTATTAGTCTGTTGTTAGTCTGTTATTAGTCTGTTGTTAGTCTGTAATTAGTCTGCTATTAGTCTGTTGTCAGTCTGCTATTAGTCTGTTGTCAGTCTGTTGTTAGTTTGTTATTAGTCTGTTGTTAGTCTGTTATTAGTCTGCAATTAGTCTGCTATTAGTCTGTTGTTAGTCTGTTATTAGTCTGTTATTAGTCTGCTATTAGTCTGTGTATGAGCTAAATGGAGTAGAATGTGTGTGTGTACTCTATTTGCAGCCTTTTTATCAATCTCCGTTGAGCCAAACATTCTTTTGGATAAACTCCCCCTGTTCCCTCTCCTCTCCCTGTCCTCGTTCGTACCCTCACTCTCTATCCCCTTACTCCCTCCCTCCCTCCCTCCATCTGCCTCACTCTCTCTTTCTCCTTCTGTCAGTCATTGAGTCATGATGGCGGAGCGGACGGTGCCTCATGCATATCCCATGAGTACTCAGTGTGAACTGAACTCTCCCAGAAGGATCTACGACCAGAACTTTGGAGAGGGTAGGAACCTCTCCCTCTCTCTGTCGCTTTCTGTCTGTCTCTCTGTCGCTGTCTGTCTGTCTTTGTCTCTCTGTGTGTTTTTTAATCAGAGGTGTATTTAGTTTGTGATCTAGTGAAAGCTACGCTATAAAACTATCACTGGATCACTGGCTGTAGCTAACATGCTATATCTCTGTACTAGTAGTGAGTGGTGTGTGTGTGTGTGTGTGTGTGTCACTAGTCACTATAAATCCAAAACAAACAGAGATGAATGTCCAATATTGTTTTCCCCTGAACTAGGGAACCCCGCTCCTCAGAAGGACTGTGTGTATAAATAGAACGTCCAGCTGAACAGGGTTCCATAATAACCTATGGCAGCCTGGAACACACACGTAGGGCTGTAAAGCCTGCATAGAGACTGGGTATGGAAAAGCATGTCTGATTAGAGGAGAGGCAGAAAAATAACAGGGGTGAGTTTCTCCTAAGCCTTGTAGCCAGAGGTATGTTTTCAGACCCACACACCATCCTAGAACAGCTGCACTGGGTTTTATAGTAACTACTGTAAATCTCTTGCCCCCCCAGCCCTGAGAGAACAATCAAACTACTGTAAATCTCTTCCCCCCCAGCCCTGAGAGAACTATCAAACTACTGTAAAGCTCTTCCCCCCCAGCCCTGAGAGAACTATCAAACTACTGTAAACCTTGATCTCCTCCCCATCTATATGATTCTATTATCTAACTCCTGACCCAGCTATATGATTCTATTATCTGACTCCTCCCCCAGCTATATGATTCTATTATTTGACTCCTCCCCATCTATATGATTCTATTATCTGACTCCTCCCCCAGCTATATGATTCTATTATCTGACTCCTCCCACATCTATATTATTCTATTATCTGACTCCTCCCCCAGCTATATGATTATATTATTTGACTCCTCCCCCATCTATATGATTCTATTATCTGACTCCTCCCCCAGCTATATGATTCTATTATTTGACTCCTCCCCCAGCTATATGATTTTATTCTCTGACTCCTCCCCCAGCTATATGATTCTATTATCTGACTCCTCCCCCAGCTATATGATTCTGATTATTTGACTCCTCACTGCCCAGGTTACTATGTCCGTCCATGATTCCCCACCCATATTTGACTCCAGCTAGGCGGGGCATATCCCCAGCTGTATGATTTTATTCTCTGACTCACTCCCCAGCTATATGATTCTATTATCTGACTCAACAAATCCCCACAGCTGTATGATTCTGATATCTAATATGAAATGCTCCCCAGCTCTTACCCTCCAACTCAGAGACCCAGTCCACTCTCACCCCCACCCTGTCAACCATGGTTACTATGTCCCAGTGTTGGCCACTCTAGTCAATCATTGAGTCCAAGTGTTGGCAGCAACTCATTGGGCCCAGTGGGCCACTCTAGAAATTATTGAGAGGCGGAACTTATTGCCCAGGGAAGTGGTGTTGGCCACTCTGGTCAACTCGATTGACTCGTCAACTCATTGAGGAGTGTCCCAGTGTTGGCCACTCTGAAATGATTGAGTCACCCAGTGTTGGCCACTGTCAACAACCTACTCTAGGAGGTAAAGACTCTGGTCAACCCCCAGTGTTGGCCACTCTAACGAAAGTTGATGGACCACTCAACAAATGCCATATGAAACACAACATTGAAGTATCACACTCTGTAAGGGAGTGTCTCTGATATACTTACAGAATAATATTGAAATTGTCTCTAAGACCACTCTGGTCAACTTTGAATGCCAGTGTTACCACTCTGGTCAACTCATTGAGGAGTTGTCCCAGTGTTGGCCACTCTGGTCAACTCATTGAGTCCCAGTGTTGGCCACTCTGGTCAACTCATTGAGTCCCAGTGTTGGCCACTCTGGTCAACTATTGAGGAGTTGTCCCAGTGTTGGCCACTCTGGTCAACTCATTGAGGTGTTGGCCAGTCAACTTATTGAGTCCCAGTGTTGGCCACTCTGGTCAACTCATTGAGTCCCAGTGTGTCCACTCTGGTCAACTTATTGAGTCTGTTGGCCACTCTAGTCAACTTATTGAGTCCCAGTGTTGGCCACTCTGGTCAAGTTGAGTCCCAGTGTTGGCCACTCTGGTCAACTTATTGAGTCCCATTGGCCACTCTGGTCAGTCATTGAGTCCCAGTGTTGGCCACTCTGGTCAACTCATTGAGGAGTTGTCCCAGTGTTGGCCACTCTAGTCAAATTATTGAGTGGTTGTCCCAGTGTTGGCCACTCTGGTCAACTCATTGAGGTGTTGGCCAGTCAACTGTCCCAGTGTTGGCCACCACTCTGGTCAACTCATTGTCAACAACTCATTGAGGAGTTGTCCCAGTGTTGGCCACTCTGGTCAACTCATTGAGGAGTTGTCCCAGTGAGTTGTCAACCAGTGTTGGCCACTCTGGTCAACTCATTGAGGAGTTGTCTGGTCCAACTCATTGAGGAGTTGTCCCAGTGTCCCAGGCTGGCCACTCTGGTCAACTCATTGGCCACTCTGGTCAACTCATTGAGGAGTTGTCCCAGTGTTGGCCACTCTGGTCAACTCATTGAGTCCCAGTGTTGGCCACTCTAGTCAACTCATTGAGGAGTTGTCCCAGTGTTGGCCACTCTAGTCAAATTATTGAGTGGTTGTCCCAGTGTTGGCCACTCTGGTCAACTCATTGAGTCCCAGTGTTGGCCACTCTAGTCAACTCATTGAGGAGTTGTCCCAGTGCTGGCCACTCTGGTCAACTCATTGAGGAGTTGTCCCAGTGTTGGCCACTCTGGTCAACTCATTGAGGAGTTGTCCCAGTGTTGGCCACTCTGGTCAACTCATTGAGGAGTTGTCCCAGTGTTGGCCACTCTGGTCAACTCATTGAGGAGTTGTCCCAGTGTTGGCCACTCTGGTCAACTCATTGAGGAGTTGTCCCAGTGCTGGCCACTCTGGTCAACTCATTGAGTCCCAGTGTTGGCCACTCCAACTTATTGTCAACTTATTGAGGAGTTGTCCCAGTGTTGGCCACTCTGGTCAACTTATTGAGTTGTCCCAGTGTTGGCCACTCTGGTCAACTCATTGAGGAGTTGTCCCAGTGCTGGCCACTCTGGTCAACTCATTGAGTCCCAGTGTTGGCCACTCCAGTCAACTTATTGAGTCCCAGTGTTGGCCACTCTGGTCAACTTATTGAGTCCCAGTGTTGGCCACTCTGGTCAACTTATTGAGTCCCAGTGTTGGCCACTCTGGTCAACTTATTGAGTCCCAGTGTTGGCCACTCTGGTCAACTTATTGAGTCCCAGTGTTGGCCACTCTGGTCAACTTATTGAGTCCCAGTGTTGGCCACTCTAGTCAACTTATTGAGTCCCAGTGTTGGCCACTCTGGTCAACTTATTGAGTCCCAGTGTTGGCCACTCTAGTCAACTTATTGAGTCCCAGTGTTGACCACTCTAGTCAACTTATTGAGTCCCAGTGTTGGCCACTCTGGTCAACTTATTGAGTCCCAGTGTTGGCCACTCTGGTCAACTTATTGAGTCCCAGTGTTGGTCACTCTAGTCAACTTATTGCCCCCACCCCAACTGAAGGGGTTGCATCAGAGAGAGACTTCAAAATGGTCCTCAATGGCCCAGTGTGCCCTCTGCTAAAATACCACTCTATCATGCTCTATTCCCCTTACCCCTGATCTGTTACCCCTGACCTCACACCCCTAATCAAACCTTGAGGAGTTGTCCCAGACCTGTCTCTCTCTCTCCCAGTCTTCCTTGGTTCATTGTGGTGTGTGTTTGTGCAACTGTCCCAGTGTTGGCCACTGTGTTGTCAGGTCAGTGGTAACCACTCCCAGAGACAAGATGTCCACGGGTTCATCAGTCGTGTCGTTTATTGAGTCCCAGTGTTGGCCACCTACATACTTCCTGTGGGTGGTCAACTATTGACCCCTACTGCTCTTCGTCGACCTATCACACGACGGCATCCTCTCAACTTATCTCTGCTCCCTCGGACAACCCCCGACCCGCCGTCCTCACACACGCATATCATACACACACACCACCTGACAAGAGAACCTAGTGACGACACACAGACACAACCAAAATACGACCTAGTGTCCTCTGTCATGGATCAACCCCAATTCCCCCAATCAAGTCCCAGTGTTGGCCACTCTGGTCATCAACCTCCAACCCAGTGTTGGCCACTCTGGTCAACTCTAGGGATCAACCCCTCTGGTCACATTGAGTCCCAGTGTTGGCCCACTCCAGTCAGTCCCAGTGTGGCCACTCTGGTCAACTTATTGATCAACCCCAATTATTGAGTCTAGTGATCCCCCAATTCCACTCTGGATCAACCCAACACCCTCTAGGATCAACCCCAATACCCCCTAGTGTCCTCTGTCATGGATCAACCCCTAATTCCCCTTATTGAGTCCCAGGATCAACCCCAACTTATTGAGTCCCAGTGTTGGATCAACTTATTGACCCAGTGTTGGTCCCTCTAGGATCAACCCCAACACCCCTAGGGGTGTCCTGGTCCTCTGTCATGTCCCATGGATCAACCCCAATTCCCCTAGGATGCCCCACCTCTAGGATCAACCCCAACACCCTCTAGGATCAACCCCAATATCTCTCCCTCTGTCATGGATCAACCCCAACACCCACTTCATCAGGATCAACCCCAATACCCTGTAGTGTCCTCTGTCATGGATCAACCCCAATACCCTCTAGGATCAACCCCAATTCCCCCCTAGGATCAACCCCAACACCCTCCGGAATGAGATCAACCCCAACACCACAGATCACCCCAAAATACCCTCTAGGGTGTCCTCTGAAGGAACAGTGTCCTCTGTCATGGATCAACCCCAACACCCTCTAGGATCAACCCCAACAGTTCCCCCTAGGATCAGACCCAACACCCTCTAGGATCAACCCCAATACCCCTAGTGTCCTCTGTCATGGATCAACCCCAATTCCCCCTAGGATCAACCCCAACACCCTCTAGGATCAACCCCAACACCCTCTAGGATCAACCCCAATACCCTCTAGTGTCCTCTGTCATGGATCAACCCCAGTACCCCCTAGTGCCCTCTGTCATGGATCAACCGCAACACCCTCTAGGATCAACCCCAATATCCTCTAGTGTCCTCTGTCATGGATCAACCCCAATACCCTCTAGGATCAACCCCAATACCCCCTAGTGTCCTCTGTCATGGATCAACCCCAATACCCCCTAGTGTCCTCTGTCATGGATCAACCCCAATACCACCCGGAATGAGATATATGGAACGCAGACCTTGGGAGATAGAACAAGGAATGAAGACCGTGGGTGAAAGCAGAAGGAACAGAGACTGTGGGGGTTAATAGACTGTGGGGGATAGGAGACCGTGGCGCATAGAACAAGGACCGGGGGATACTAGACCATGGGGGATAATAGAAGGAACGTGGGAGACCGTAGGGAGACAGTAGAAGGAAGGTAAACAGACTGTAGGGGATAGCAGGGAATAGCAGTGCAAGTAATAGCAGACGTAGACTGTAGGTGATAGCAGACTGGGGGATAGCAGACTGTAGGGGATAGCAGACTGTGGGGGATAGCAGACTGTAGGGGATAGCAGACTGTGGGGGATAGCAGACTGTAGGGGATAGCAGACTGTAGGGGATAGCAGACTGTAGGGGATAGCAGACTGTAGGGGATAGCAGACTGTGGGGGATAGCAGACTGTAGGGGATAGACTGTGGGGGAGAGACTGTAGGGGATAGCAGACTGTAGGGGATAGCAGACTGTAGGGGATAGCAGACTGTAGGGGATAGCAGACTGTGTAGCAGACTGTGGGGGATAGCAGACTGTAGGGGATAGCAGACTGTGGGGGATAGCAGACTGTGGGGGATAGCAGACTGTAGGGGATAGCAGACTGTGGGACTGTGGGGGATAGCAGACTGTAGGGGATAGCAGACTGTAGGGGATAGCAGACTGTGGGGGATAGCAGACTGTAGGGGATAGCAGACTGTAGGGGATAGCAGACTGTAGGGGATAGCAGACTGTAGGGGATAGCAGACTGTAGGGGATAGCAGACTGTGGGGGATAGGGGGGGATAGCAGACTGTAGGGGATAGCAGACTGTAGGGGATAGCAGACTGTAGCAGGGATAGCAGACTGTAGGGGATAGCAGACTGTAGGGGATATAGCAGACTGTAGGGGATAGCAGACTAGTGTAGGGGATAGCAGACTGTAGGGGATAGCAGACTGTGGGGGATAGCAGACTGGGGGATAGCAGACTGTAGGGGGATAGCAGACTGTAGGGGATAGCAGACTGTGGGGGATAGCAGACTGTAGGGGATAGCAGACTGTAGGGGATAGCAGACTGTAGGGGATAGCAGACTGTAGGGGATAGCAGACTGTAGGGGATAGCAGACTGTAGGGGATAGCAGACTGTGGGGGATAGCAGACTGTAGGGGATAGCAGACTGTAGGGGATAGCAGACTGTAGGGGATAGCAGACTGTAGGGGATAGCAGACTGTGGGGATAGCAGACTGTAGGGGATAGCAGACTGTAGGGGATAGCAGACTGTAGGGGATAGCAGACTGTAGGGGATAGCAGACTGTGGGGGATAGCAGACTGTGGGGGATAGCAGACTGTAGGGGATAGCAGACTGTGGGGGATAGCAGACTGTAGGGGATAGCAGACTGTGGGGGATAGCAGACTGTAGGGGATAGCAGACTGTGGGGGATAGCAGATAGGGGATAGACTGTAGGGGATAGCAGACTGTAGGGGATAGCAGACTGTAGGGGATAGCAGACTGTGGGGGATAGACTGTGGGGATAGCAGACTGTAGGGGATAGCAGACTGTAGGGGATAGCAGACTGTAGGGGGATAGCAGACTGTAGGGGATAGCAGACTGTAGGGGATAGCAGACTGTAGGGGGATAGCAGACTGTGGGGGATAGCAGACTGTAGGGGATAGCAGACTGTAGGGGATAGCAGACTGTAGGGGATAGCAGACTGTGGGGGATAGCAGACTGTAGGGGGGATAGCAGACTGTAGGGGATAGCAGACTGTAGGGGATAGCAGACTGTGGGGGATAGCAGACTGTGGGGGATAGCAGACTGGGATAGCAGACTGTAGGGGATAGCAGACTGTAGGGGATAGCAGACTGTGGGGGATAGCAGACTGTAGGGGATAGCAGACTGTAGGGGATAGCAGACTGTGGGGGATAGCAGACTGTAGGGGATAGCAGACTGTAGGGATGGCAGACTGGATAGCAGACTGTGGGGGATAGCAGACTGTAGGGGATAGCAGACTGTAGGGGATAGCAGACTGTAGGGGATAGCAGACTGTGGGGGATAGCAGACTGTAGGGGATAGCAGACTGTAGGGGATAGCAGACTGTGGGGATAGCAGACTGTAGGGGATAGCAGACTGTAGGGGATAGCAGACTGTGGGGGATAGCAGACTGTGGGGATAGCAGACTGTAGGGGATAGTAGGGGATAGCAGACAGACTGTAGGGGATAGCAGACTGTAGGGGATAGCAGACTGTAGGGGAGACTGTGGGGGATAGCAGACTGTAGGGGGATAGCAGACTGTAGGGGATAGCAGACTGTAGGGGATAGCAGACTGTAGCGGGATAGCAGACTGTAGGGGATAGCAGACTGTGGGGATAGCAGACTGTAGGGGATAGCAGACTGTAGGGGATAGCAGACTGTGGGGCAGACTAGCAGACTGTAGGGGATAGCAGTGGGGGATAGCAGACTGTAGGGGATAGCAGACTGTAGGGGATAGCAGACTGTAGGGGATAGCAGACTGTAGGGGATAGCAGACTGTGGGGATAGCAGACTGTAGGGGATAGCAGACTGTAGGGGATAGCAGACTGTAGGGGATAGCAGACTGTAGGGGATAGCAGACTGTAGGGATAGCAGACTGTAGGGGATAGCAGACTGTAGGGGGATAGCAGACTGTGGGGGATAGCAGACTGTGGGGGATAGCAGACTGTAGGGGATAGCAGACTGTAGGGGATAGCAGACTGTAGGGATAGCAGACTAGGGGATAGCAGACTGTAGGGGATAGCAGACTGTAGGGGATAGCAGACTGTGGGGATAGCAGACTGTAGGGGATAGCAGACTGTAGGGGATAGCAGACTGTGGGGATAGCAGGACTGTAGGGGATAGCGGACTGTGGGGGATAGCAGACTGTAGGGGATAGCAGACTGTAGGTGATAGCAGACTGTGGGGGATAGCAGACTGTAGGGGATAGCACTGATAGCAGACTGTAGGGGATAGCAGACTATGGGGGATAGCAGACTGTAGGGGATAGCAGACTGTGGGGGATAGCAGACTGTAGGGGATAGCAGACTGTAGGGGATAGCAGACTGTAGGGGATAGCAGACTGTGGGGGATAGCAGACTGTGGGGGATAGCAGACTGGGGGATAGCAGACTGTAGGGGATAGCAGACTGTGGGGGATAGCAGACTGTAGGGGATAGCAGACTGTAGGGGATAGCAGACTGTGGGGGATAGCAGACTGTGGGGGATAGCAGACTGGGGGATAGCAGACTGTGGGGATAGCAGACTGTGGGGATAGCAGACTATAGGGGATAGCAGACTATAGGGGATAGCAGACTGTGGGGGATAGCAGACTGTAGGGGATAGCAGACTGCAGGGGATAGCAGACTGTGGGGGATAGCAGACTGTAGGGAATAGCGGAATGTAGGGGTAGCAGACTGTAGGGGATAGCAGACTATAGGGGATAGCAGACTGTAGGGGATAGCAGACTATGGGGGATAGCAGACTGTAGGGGATAGCAGACTGTGGGGGATAGCAGACTGTAGGGGATAGCAGACTGTAGGGGATAGCAGACTGTAGGGGATAGCAGACTGTAGGGATAGCAGACTGTAGGGGATAGCAGACTGTGAGGGATAGCAGACTGGGGGATAGCAGACTGTAGGGGATAGCAGACTGTAGGGGATAGCAGACTGTGGGGGATAGCAGACTGTGGGGGATAGCAGACTGTAGGGGATAGCAGACTGTAGGGGATAGCAGACTATGGGGATAGCAGACTGTAGGGGATAGCAGACTGTAGGGGATAGCAGACTGTGGGGGATAGCAGACTGTAGGGGATAGCAGACTGTAGGGGATAGCAGACTGTAGGGGATAGCAGACTGTAGGGGATAGCAGACTGTGGGGGATAGCAGACTGTAGGGGATAGCAGACTGTAGGGGATAGCAGACTGTAGGGGATAGCAGACTATGGGGATAGCAGACTGTAGGGGATAGCAGACTGTAGGGGATAGCAGACTGTAGGGGATAGCAGACTATGGGGATAGCAGACTGTAGGGGATAGCAGACTGTAGGGGATAGCAGACTGTAGGGGATAGCAGACTGTAGGGGATAGCAGACTGTAGGGGATAGCAGGCTGTGGGGGATAAGTCGCCATCATTGGTGCCCATTCAGCGATGCTGATCTAACATGGTGGATATTAATCAAGTCCGTCATGATTGATGTGTTCTATCTGGCCCACAATGTGGTTTCTACAATCCCATTGATGTGTTCTATCTGGCCCACAATGTGGCTTCTACAATCCCATTGATGTGTTCTATCAGGCCCACAATGTGGTTTCTACAATCCCATTGATGTGTTCTATCAGGCCCACAATGTGGTTTCTACAGTCCCATTGATGTGTCCTATCAGGCCCACAATGTGGTTTCTACAGTCCCATTGATGTGTTCTATCAGGCCCACAATGTTGTTTCTACAGTCCCATTGATGTGTTCTATCTGGCCCACAATGTGGTTTCTACAGTCCCATTGATGTGTTCTATCAGGCCCACAATGTGGTTTCTACAGTCCCATTGATGTGTTCTATCTGGCCCACAATGTGGTTTCTACAGTCCCATTGATGTGTTCTATCAGGCCCACAATTGATGTGTTCTACTAATGTGGTTACAATCCCATTGATGTGTTCTATCAGGCCCACAATGTGGTTTCTACAGTCCCATTGATGTGTTCTATCAGGCCCACAATGTGGTTACTACAATCCCATTGAAGTGTTCTATCAGGCCCACAATGTGGTTTCTACAATCCCATTTGGATATATTTGTCTGTTTTCGCTGCATAATATTTAGAAGTTGTCTTTTTCGGGTTTCAAATTTCTTTGTGCTCAATGCCAACTCCCGTTCTGATAAACTGGTAGCAAAACTAGCATAGAGAAGTCGGTGTTTGTAGTCAAAGCCGTTTTTAACTGTAGTGCATTTGATTGGTGACGAACATGTACTGTATAGGGGATGGCATCTTTACAAGCATTATACTCAAATCAAATTTTATTTGTCACATACACATGGTTAGCAGATGTTAATGCGAGTGTAGCGAAATACTCCAATATCTACCACAGCGTAGTGTGAAATACATATATTAACAATAGCCTAAATGTAGGTTGATTCTGATGGTCAGTAATGAGGAGATTATGGATCTATCCCCAACCGTTTCCATGGTTTCTGTGGAACTCTTACATAATCTATTAGATCGGACATTTCTGAAGATTTATATTGTTGCTTAGTGATGCTCAAGTTTACAATAAAATATACCTATTGTTTTTGTAATAAACAATAGTGTTGTTTCTTAAACTAGAATATAGTCTAATGATCTCCATAGATCATAAATAAATGAATAAATAAGGATTGAGTTCCCGAATTGAATGGTTTATTAACCGGAACTCACACATGCTACTGTTTGGTCTTAGCCTCCACCAAATTACTCCCTATTCAACGCTCTGTTAAGATGTGAAAGAGGCAGAACAATGCAAACATGGCAACACATCACACCTGTAGTGCCCAGCACCCTCCCCAGCCATCCGGCCGTTGCACCAACCCAAGGATGCCAGGCGCCGAAACATTTCCTTCCTTTGATTGGCCAACAGAATATCAGAACACAGGCACATAACTGTCCAAGCGGGTTGCTAGTCGATACAATTGTTTTGTGATCTTTTTAGATTGGTTCTGTGAATAATAAAAGTCAAGTTTAAAGACTAAGGGGATATCTGTGATTTCTGTAGTCTGGCTCTCTGCAGCGAGGATGTGTGTGTGTGTGTCTGTATGTATTTAAAATAACTCAAGAAATCTGTCATTAATTTTTATGTTTTTGCCAAGGGTAATTTTACTAACTAAGATGTTTGGTGTTTCTCAAAGAAAAAAATGTGCATGAAAACAAGTTATCTGTTGTTGAATGTGGAAGAATCTGTTGAAGAATCCCTACTGTTGACCAATCACAGACGAAGGGGCGTAGACTTTGGGTCCTAACTTCGACTTGCCTCTAGAAAAAATGAACAGCCGAAAAAAAAACTCACTAAGTCCAAAACGAACAAAAACGTCACAAAATGTCATCATAAGACATGCACAAACTTTTTCTAACTGTTTCGGCTGTATATGTGAAAATGAGCATGCCGAAATCAAGTGCAAAGCACACTGGGTATTATTATTGGCCTTGTTTTGGGGTGGAGCTCATTAAAATATTACACAGCATGCTTTGCAATTGATAATTTTTACGTATACTGTACATTTACATGTAGTTAACTTATCACACCATAATGCCATCAGATTTCTGATACCGATGCAGGGTAAAAGGGGGACCCAAAATTGTAAACCACTTATTAAAAAATGGTATAGAAAAGTATTTTGTATTTTGAAAATACAAATTACAGCTAAAATACTTAAATCCAGTACCAGTCAATAGTTTGGACACACCTACTCATTCAAGGGTTTTCTTTATTTTTACTATTTTCTACATTGTAGAATAATAGTGAAGACATCAAAACTATGAAATAACACATATGGAATCATGTAGTAACCAAAGAAGTGTTAAACAAATCAAAAATATATTTCCTATTTGAGATTCTTCTAATAGCCACCCTTTGCCTTGACAGCTTTTTACACTCTTGGCATTCTCTCAACCAGCTTCATGAGGTAGTCACCGGGAATGCATTTCAATTAACAGGTGTGCCTTCTTAAAAGTGAATTTGTGGAATTTATTTCCTTCTTAATAGGTTTCAGCCAATCAGTTGTGTTGTGACAAGGTAGGGGGGTATACAGAAGATAGCCCTATTTGGTAAAAGACCAAGTCCATATTATGGCAAGAACAGCTCAAATAAGCAAAGAGAAACGACAGTCCATCATTACTTTAAGACATGAAGTTCAGTCAATATGTAAAAGTTCAAGAACTTTGAACTATTCTTCAAGTGCAGTCACAACCACCTTCAAGCTCTATGATGAAACTGGCTCTCATGTGGACTGCCACAGGAATGGAAGACCCAGAGTTACCTTTGCGGCAGAGGGCAAGTTCATTAGAGTTACCAGCCTCAGAAATTGCAGCCCAAATAAATGCTTCACAGAGTTCAAGTAACAGACAAATCTCAAAATCAACTTTTCAGAGGACTGTGTGAATCAGACCTTCATGGTCGAATTGCTGCAAAGAAACCACTACTAAAGGACACCAATAATAAGAAGAGACTTGCTTGGGCCAAGAAACATGAGCAATGGACATTGGACCAGTGGAAATCTGTCCTTTGGTCTGATGAGTCCAAATTTGAGATTTTTATACTCCGCATGTGTGGTTCCCACCGTGAAGCATGGAGAAGGTGTTATGGTGTGGGGGGTGCTTTGCTGGTGAAACTGTCTTGATATATTTAGAATTCAAGGCACACTTAACCAGCATGAATACCATAGCATTCTGCAGCAATACGCCGTCCCATCTGGTTTGTGCTTAGTGGGACTATCATTGGTTTTTCAACAGGACAATGACCCAAACCACACCTCCAGGCTGTGTCAGGGCTATTTGACCAAGGATAGTGATGGAGTGCTGCATCAGATGGCCTGGCCTCCACAATCACCTGGCCTCAACACCATTGAGGTGATTTGGGATGAGTTGGACCGCAGAGTGAAGGAAAAGCAGCCAACAAGTTCTCTGCATATGTGGAAACTGCTTCAAGACCGCTGTAGATAATATTATAATCTGACAGTATAAAGTCTTCATGTATGTACATATTATTAGATACATATTGTCAATATTAATAAAGACAGTATGTATATAATAATATCTACATTAATAAAGACAGTGTCTATATAATAATATCTACATTAATAAAGACAGTGTCTATATAATAATATCTACATTAATAAAGACAGTGTCTATATAATAATATCTACATTAATGAAGACAGTATGTATATAATAATATCTACATTAATAAAGACAGTATCTCCATAATAATATCTATATAATAATATCTACATTAATAAAGACAGCATCTATATAATAATATCTACATGAATAAAGACAGTGTCTATATAATAATATATACATGAATAAAGACAGTGTCTATATAATAATATCTACATTAATAAAGACAGTAATTAATAAAGACAGCATAATATCTATATAATAATATCTATATAATAATATCTAAAGATTTGTAATATAATAATATCTACATGAATAAAGACAGCATCTGGGGACAGTGCGTATAATCGGTGGCAGGGAAGTCAGACACAGGAGAGCAGAACTTGGTAATTAGCCGGAGCAGTTTAATAGCAAAACCCACGGCATAAAAATTAAAAGAACAATTGGGTCCAAAAACCCGTTGCGCACCAAACAACACGTTGTTACGGCAAATGAGTGAGGAGGTGTGGAGTCAGGCGCAGAGAGCAAAAGATGTGGGAAAAACACGCTTTAATGTCCCGAAAAATAACATGAACAAAAGTAGGAAAACAAATGATCAGAAATATTAACGGACAGCGCGAAACCCAAAATACAAACAAAATACACTCAAACATAGAACAGACGAACAAGCCCGCACGAAACAGAAGTGGGCTGAACAAACTATATATAACCCTACCCTAACAACCAAACAAGAAACAGGTGATACCAATCAGACAAAACCAAAGGAACACAGAACAACGGATCGGTGATAGCTAGTAGACCGGCGACGACGACCGCCGAGCGCCACCCGAACAAGAAGGGGAGTTCTTTCGGCGCCGACAGAGATGGCCGCCTCGCTTCGCGTTCCTAGGAAACTATGCAGTTTTTTGTTTTTTTTACGTGTTATTTCTTACATTAGTACCCCAGGTCATCTTAGGTTTCATTACATACAGTCGAGAAGAACTACTGTATATAAGATCAGCGTCAACTCACCATCAGTACGACCAAGAATATGTTTTTCGCGACGCGGATCCTGTGTTCTGCCTTACAAACAGGACAATGGAATGGATCGCATGCAGCGACCCAAAAAAACGACTCCGAAAAAGAGGGAAACGAGGCGGTCTTCTGGTCAGACTACGGAGACGGGCACATCGTGCCCCACTTCCTAGCATTCTTCTTGCCAATGTCCAGTTTGAAATCCGAGCAAGGGTAGCATTCCAGAGGGACATCAGAGACTGTAACTTTCTGTGCTTCACGGAAACATGGCTCACTGGAAAGACGCAATCCGAAGCGGTGCAGCCAACGGGTTTCTCCACGCATCGCGCCGACAGAAACAAACACCTTTCTGGTAAGAAGAGGGGTGGGGGTGTATGCCTTATGGCTAACGAGGCATGGTGTGATGACAGAAACATACAGGAACTCAAATCCTTCTGTTCACCTGATTTAGAATTCCTCACAATCAAATGTAGACCGCATTATCTACCAAGAGAATTCTCTTCGATTATAATCACAGCCGTATATATCCCCCCCCAAGCAGACACATCGATGGCTCTGAATGAACTTTATTTAACTCTTTGCAAACTGGAAACCATTTATCCGGAGGCTGCATTCATTGTTGCTGGGGATTTTAACAAGGCTAATCTGAAAACAAGTCTCCCTAAATTTTATCAGCATATCGATTGCGCAACCAGGGGTGGAAAAACCTTGGATCACTGTTACTCTAACTTCCGCGACGCATATAAGGCCCTGCCCCACCCCCCTTTCGGAAAAGCTGACCACGACTTCATTTTGCTGATACCTGCCTACAGACAAAAACTAAAAGAAGAAGCTCCCACGCTGAGGTCTGTCCAACGCTGGTCCGACCAAGCTGTCTCCACACTCCAAGACTGCTTCCACCACGTGGACTGGGACATGTTTCGTATTGCGTCAAATAACAACATTGACGAATACGCTGATTCGGTGTGCGAGTTCATTAGAACTTGCGTTGAAGATGTCGTTCCCATAGCAACGATTAAAACATTCCCTAACCAGAAACCTTGGATTGATGGCAGCATTCGCGTGAAACTGAAAGCGCGAACCACTGCTTTCAATCAGGGCAAGGTGTCTGGTAACATGACTGAATACAAACAATGCAGCTATTCCCTCCGTAAGGCTATCAAACAAGCTAAGCGTCAGTACAGAGACAAAGTAGAATCCCAATTCAACGGCTCAGACACAAGAGGCATGTGGCAGGGTCTACAGTCAATCACGGACTACAGGAAGAAATCCAGCCCAGTCACGGACCAGGATGTCTTGCTCCCAGGCAGACTAAATAACTTTTTTGCCCGCTTTGAGGACAATACAGTGCCACTGACACTGCCTGCAATGGAAAAATGCGGTCTCTCCTTCACTGCAGCCGAGGTGAGTAAAACATTTAAACGTGTTAACCCTCGCAAGGCTGCAGGCCCAGACGGCATCCCCAGCCGCGCCCTCAGAGCATGCGCAGACCAGCTGGCTGGTGTGTTTACGGACATATTCAAACAATCCCTATACCAGTCTGCTGTTCCCACATGCTTCAAGAGGGCCACCATTGTTCCTGTTCCCAAGAAAGCTAAGGTAACTGAGCTAAACGACTACCGCCCCGTAGCACTCACTTCCGTCATCATGAAGTGCTTTGAGAGACTAGTCAAGGACCATATCACCTCCACCCTACCTGACACCCTAGACCCACTCCAATTTGCTTACTGCTCAAATAGGTCCACAGACGATGCAATCTCAACCACACTGCACACTGCCCTAACCCATCTGGACAAGAGGAATACCTATGTGAGAATGCTGTTCATCGACTACAGCTCGGCATTCAACACCATAGTACCCTCCAAGCTCGTCATCAAGCTCGAGACCCTGGGTCTTGACCCCGCCCTGTGCAACTGGGTACTGGACTTCCTGACGGGCCGCCCCAGGTGGTGAGGGTAGGTAACAACATCTCCTCCCCGCTGATCCTCAACACTGGGGCCCCACAAGGGTGCGTTCTGAGCCCTCTCCTGTACTCCCTGTTCACCCACGACTGCGTGGCCACGCACGCCTCCAACTCAATCATCAAGTTTGCGGACGACACAACAGTGGTAGGCTTGATTACCAACAACGACGAGACGGCCTACAGGGAGGAGGTGAGGGCCCTCGGAGTATGGTGTCAGGAAAATAACCTCACACTCAACGTCAACAAAACTAAGGAGATGATTGTGGACTTCAGGAAACAGCAGAGGGAACACCCCCCTATCCACATCGATGGAACAGTAATGGAGAGAGTAGCAAGTTTTAAGTTCCTCGGCATACACATCACAGACAAACTGAATTGTTCCACTCACACAGACAGCATTGTGAAGAAGGCGCAGCAGCGCCTCTTCAACCTCAGGAGGCTGAAGAAATTCGGCTTGTCACCAAAAGCACTCACAAACTACTACAGATGCACAATCGAGAGCATCCTGGCGGGCTGTATCGCCGTCTGGTACGGCAACTGCTCCGCCCTCAACCGTAAGGCTCTCCAGAGGGTAGTGAGGTCTGCACAACACATCACCGGGGGCAAACTACCTGCCCTCCAGGACACCTACACCACCCGATGTTACAGGAAGGCCATAAAGATCATCAAGGACATCAACCACCCGAGCCACTGCCTGTTCACCCCGCTATCATCCAGAAGGCGAGGTCAGTACAGGTGCATCAAAGCTGCGACCGAGAGACTGAAAAACAGCTTCTATCTCAAGGCCATCAGACTGTTAAACAGCCACCACTAACATTGAGTGGCTGCTGCCTACACACTGACACTGACTCAACTCCAGCCACTTTAATAATGGGAATTGATGGGAAATGATGTAAATATATCACTAGCCACTTTAAACAATGCTACCTTATATAATGTTACTTACCCTACATTATTCATCTCATATGCATACGTATATACTGTACTCTATATCATCGTCTGCATCCTTATGTAATACATGTATCACTAGCCACTTTAACTATGCCACTTTGTTTACATACTCATCTCATATGTATATACTGTACTCGATACCATCTACTGTATCTTGCCTATGCTGCTCTGTACCATCACTCATTCATATATCCTTATGTACATATTCTTTATCCCCTTACACTGTGTATAAGACAGTAGTTTAGGAATTGTTAGTTAGATTACTTGTTGGTTATTACTGCATTGTCGGAACTAGAAGCACAAGCATTTCGCTACACTCGCATTAACATCTGCTAACCATGTGTATGTGACAAATAAAATTTGACAAATGAAATTTGATTTGATATGATTTGAGTCGCCTTCGGTAATATTCGTGACATACGTGCACAAGTACTTACAACAAACGATCCCACACAAAGACATGGGGGAAACAGAGGGTTAAATACACAACAAATGACTGAGGGAATTGAAATCAGGTGTGAGGAAAAACAAGAGAAAAAGAAAACACATGGAAAATAAACAGTGGATCGATGATGGCTAGAAGACCGGCGACGCCGGGCGCCGAGCGCCGCCAAAACAAGGAGAGGACCCGACGGTGGAAGTCATGACAACATTAATATAGGCAGTATGTATTTAATAATATCTACATGAATAAAGACAGTGTCTATATAATAATAATATCTACATTAATAAAGACAGTGTCTATATAATAATATCTACATGAATAAAGACTGCATCTATATAATAATATCTACATGAATAAAGACAGTGTCTATATAATAATATCTACATGAATAAAGACAGTGTCTATATAATAATATCTACATGAATAAAGACAGTATCTATATAACAATATATACATTAATATAGGCAGTATGTATATTATAATATATACATTAATATAGGCAGTATGTATATAATAATATCTACATTAATAAAGACAGTGTCTATATAATAATATCTATATTAATGAAGACAGTGTCTATATAATAATATCTACATTAATAAAGACAGAGTCTATATAATAATATCTATATTAATGAAGACAGTGTCTATATAATATAATCTACATTAATAAAGACAGAGTCTATGTAATAATATCTACATTAATATAGGCAGTATGTATTTAATAATATCTACACAGTGGAATCATCATCATGTTGTATATAACTGACAGTAATACATAGTGGAACCATCATCATCATGTTGTATATAACTGACAGTAATACACAGTGGAACCATCATCATGTTGTTGTATATAACTGACAGTAATACACAGTGGAACCATCATCATGTTGTATATAACTGACAGTAATACACAGTGGAACCATCATCATGTTGTATATAACTGACAGTAATACACAGTGGAACCATCATCATGTTGTATATAACTGACAGTAATACACAGTGGAACCATCATCATGTTGTATATAACTGACAGTAATACACAGTGGAACCATCATCATGTTGTATATAACTGACAGTAATACACAGTGGAACCATCATCATGTTGTATATAACTGACAGTAATACACAGTGGAACCATCATCATGTTGTTGTATATAACTGACAGTAATACACAGTGGAACCATCATCATGTTGTTGTATATAACTGACAGTAATACACAGTGGAACCATCATCATGTTGTTGTATATAACTGACAGTAATACACAGTGGAACCATCATCATGTTGTATATAACTGACAGTAATACACAGTGGTACCATCATCATGTTGTATATAACTGACAGTAATACATAGTGGAACCATCATCATGTTGTATATAACTGACAGTATTACACAGTGGAACCATCATCATGTTGTATATAACTGACAGTAATACATAGTGGAACCATCATCATGTTGTATATAACTGACAGTAATACACAGTGGAACCATCATCATGTTGTATATAACTGACAGTAATACACAGTGGAACCATCATCATGTTGTATATAACTGACAGTAATACACAGTGGAACCATCATCATGTTGTATATAACTGACAGTAATACACAGTGGAACCATCATCATGTTGTATATAACTGACAGTAATACATAGTGGAACCATCATCATGTTGTATATAACTGACAGTAATACACAGTGGAACCATCATCATGTTCTATATAACTGACAGTAATACACAGTGGAACCATCATCATGTTGTTCTATATAACTGACAGTAATAAACAGTGAAACCATCATCCATGTAAATTAGTTTTTTCTTCAGAATCTTATTTTTATTTAATTAAAAGTATCGACTGAAGATTCCACAATAAAACAGTGGTGTACTTTTATACATTATTAAATGTACTACTACTACTACTATACTATTACTACTACTACTCCAACTACATCTACTATTATTTCTACTATTACAACTACTATTACTATTACTATTACTACTATTATGACTACTATTACTATTACTATTACTACTTCTACTATTACAATTACTACTTCTATTACTACTACTACTACTACTACTAATATTACTACTACTACTACTATTACTACTACTAATGTTACAATTACTGCTACTACTACTACTATTACTATTACTACTTCTATTACTACTACTTTTACTACTATTACTATTACTAATATTACTACTACTACTATTAATATTACTAATATTACTACTACTACTATTACTAATATTACTACTACTACTATTATTAATATTACTACTATTACTACTTCTACTACTATTACCACTACTACTACAAATGTTACTATTACTACTACTACTACTAATATTACTACTACTACTATTACTAATATTACTACTACTAATATTACTAATATTACTACTATTACTACTTCTACTACTATTACCACTACTACTACAAATGTTACTATTACTACTACTACTACTAATATTACTACTACAATTACTATTACTGTTACTATTACTACCTCTAATATTACTATTGCTACTACTATCACTACTATTACTATTAGTATAACTACTAATATCACTACTATTACTATTACTATTATTATTACTATTGCTATTATTATTATTATTACTATTACTATTACAATCACTACTAATACTACTACTACTACTAGTACTACTACTATTGCTACTACTACTACTAGGACTACTATTACTACTACTACTATTACAACTACTCCGACTAGTACTACTACTATTGCTACTACTACTGCAAGGACTACTATTACTACTACTATTACTACTACTATTACTTCTACGATTACTATTACTACTACTACCACTATCACTATTACTACTACTACTATAACTACTACTATTACTACTATTACTATTACTACTATTACAACTATTACTATTACTACTATTACTACTATTACTATTACTAATATTACTACTATTCCTATTACTACTATAACTACTAATATTACTACTATTACTACTACTCCTATAACTACTAATATTACTACTATTACTATTACTACTATTACTACTATAACTACTACTATTACTACTATTACTATTACTACTATTCCACTACTATTGCTACTATTACTAATATTACTACTACTACTACTACTACTGTTACTCGTACTACTACCACTATTATTACCACGACTACTACTACTACTATTACTACTATTACTACTACTGTTACTATTACTACGACTACTTCCATTGCTACAATTAATACTATTACTACTACTATTACTACTACTAGTAGTATTACTACTACTACTGTTACTATTAATACTATTACTACTACTATTACTATTACTACTACTACTACTGTTACTATTACTACGACTACTTCCATTGATACTATTAATACTATTACTACTACTACTAGTATTACTACTACTACTGTTACTATTAATACTATTACTACTACTATTACTACTACTACTAGTATTACTACTACTACTGTTACTATTAATACTATTACTACTACTATTACTACTACTACTAGTATTACTACTACTACTGTTACTATTAATACTATTACTACTAATATTACTATTACTACTACTACGACTGTTACTATTAATACTATTACTACTGCTACTACTGTTACTATTAATACTACTACTACTACTACTACTACTACTACTGTTACTATTAATACTATTACTACTACTATTACTATTACTACTACTACTACTGTTAATATTAATACTACTACTACTACTACTACTACTGTTACTATTAATACTATTGCTACTACTATTACTATTACTACTACTGTTACTATTAATACTGTTACTACTACTATTACTATTACTACTACTGTTACTATGAATACTATTACTACTACTACTACTGTTACTATTACTACGACTACTTCCATTGATACTATTAATACTATTACTACTACTATTACTACTACTATTACTACTACTACTACTACTACTACTACTACTGTTACTATTAATACTATTACTATCACTAGTACTACTACTACTACTACTACTATTAATACTATTACTACTAATATCACTACTACTACTACTAATGTTACTATTAATACTATTACTACTGTTACTATTACCACTACTACTACTAATGTTACTATTACTACGACTACTTCCATTGCTACTATTAATACTATTACTACTACTATTACTACTACTACTACTACTACTATTACTATTACTACTACTACTACTACTACTACTACTACTACTACTACTACTACTACTACTACTACTGTTACTATTAATACTATTACTACTACTATTACTACTACTATTACTACTACTACTACTATTACTACTACTACTACTACTGTTACTATTAATACTATTACTACTACTATTACTACTACTACTATTATTACTACTACTACTACTGTTACTATTAATACTATTACTACCACTATTACTACTACTACTACTGTTACTATTGCTACTATTACTACTACTACTACTATTACTATTATTACTACTACTACTACTGTTACTATTAATACTATTACTACTACTATTACCACTACTACTACAAATGTTACTATTACTACTACTACTACTACTAATATTACTACTACAATTACTATTACTGTTACTATTACTACCTCTACTATTACTATTACTACTACTATCACTACTATTACTATTAGTATAACTACTAATATCACTACTATTACTATTACTATTATTATTACTATTGCTATTATTATTACTATTACTATTACAATCACTACTAATACTACTACTACTACTAGTACTACTACTATTGCTACTACTACTACTAGGACTACTATTACTACTACTACTATTACAACTACTCCTACTAGTACTACTACTATTGCTACTACTACTGCAAGGACTACTATTACTACTACTATTACTACTACTATTACTTCTACGATTACTATTACTACTACTGCCACTATCACTATTACTACTACTACTATAACTACTACTATTACTACTATTACTATTACTACTATTACTATAACTACTATTACTACTATTACTACAAGTAATATTACTACTATTACTACTATTACTATTACTACTATAATTACTAATATTACTACTATTACTACTATTACTACTACTCCTATAACTACTAATATTACTACTATTACTATTTCTACTATTACTACTATAACTACTACTACTACTACTACTACTACTACTGTTACTCGTACTACTACCACTATTATTACCACGACTACTACTACTACTATTACTACTACTACTACTACTGTTACTATTACTACGACTACTTCCATTGCTACAATTAATACTATTACTACTACTATTACTACTACTACTAGTATTACTACTACTACTGTTACTATTAATACTATTACTACTACTACTATTACTACCACTACTACTGTTACTATTACTATTACTACTACTACTAGTATTACTACTACTACTGTTACTATTACTATTACTACTACTACTACTGTTACTATTACTACGACTACGTCCATTGATACTATTAATACTATTACTACTACTACTAGTATTACTACTACTACTGTTACTATTAATACTATTACTACTACTATTACTACTACTACTACTACTACTGTTACTATTAATAATATTACTACTACTATTACTACTACTACTACTACTGTTACTATTAATACTACTACTACTACTACTACTACTACTGTTACTATTACTACTATTACTACTACTATTACTATTACTACTACTGTTACTATGAATACTGTTACTACTACTACTACTGTTACTATTACTATGACTACTTCCATTGATACTATTAATACTATTACTACTACTATTACTACTACTACTACTACTACTACTACTGTTACTATTAATACTATTACTATCACTACTACTACTACTACTACTACTATTAATACTATTACTACTACTATCACTACTACTACTACTACTAATGTTACTATTAATACTATTACTACTGTTACTATTACTACTACTACTACTAATGTTACTATTAATACTATTACTACTGTTACTATTACTACTACTACTACTACTGTTACTATTACTACGACTACTTCCATTGCTACTATTAATACTATTACTACTACTATTACTACTACTACTACTACTACTATTACTATTACTATTAATACTACTACTACTACTACTACTACTACTACTACTACTGTTACTATTAATACTATTACTACTATTATTACTACTACTACTACTGCTACTGTTACTATTGCTACTATTACTACTATTACTATTATTACTACTACTACTACTACTACTGTTACTATTAATACTATTACTACTACTATTACTACTACTACTACTGTTACTATTGCTACTATTACTACTACTACTATTACTGCCATTACTATTACTACTACTATTACTGTACCACTACAGGTGAGGAGAGACAGAGAGGACAGGTGAGGAGAGACAGAGAGAGCTGTACCACTATAGGGTGAGGAGAGACATAGAGGACAGGTGAGGAGAGACTTAGAGAGCTGTACCACTATAGGTGAGGAGAGACATAAAGGACAGGTGAGGAGAGACAGAGAGAGCTGTACCACTATAGGTGAGGAGAGACAGAGAGAGCTGTACCACTACAGATGAGGAGAGACAGAGAGAGCTGTACCACTATAGGTGAAGAGAGACAGAGAGAGCTGTACCACGACAGGTGAGGAGAGACAGAGAGAGCTGTACCACTATAGGTGAGGAGAGACAGAGAGAGCTGTACCACGACAGGTGAGGAGAGAGAGATAGGGAGAGAGAGAGAGATAGGGAGAGAGAGAGAGAGAAAGGAGAGAGAGAGAGAGAGAGGGGGAGGTAGAGAGAAAGACAGAGAGAGAGAGAGAGAGAGAGAGAGAGGGAGAGAGAAAGGAGGGAGAGAAAGGAGAGAGAGAGAGAGTCAGAGAGAGAGGGGAGGTAGAGAGAAAGACAGAGAGAGAGAGAGAGAGAGAGAGAGAAAGACAGAGAGAGAGTGAGTCAGAGAGAGAGATAGAGAGGTAGAGAGAAAGACATAGAGAGAGAGAGAGAGAGAGAGAGAGAGAGAGAGAGAGAGAGAGGACAATCACTGACTGTTTGTCACTTGTAGGTGGAGCTTCCAGCCTCATTTGCATGCCCCGCTCCCTTAGACACAGATATGTTATGATATATTTTATGGTCCGCAATGGTGACAATTGACTTGGACAATAGAGAGTGCTGCTACTTCCACATAAATACATGAATACGTGGAATAACCCCCCATCATACATCCCACTCCCACCTACTAATATGCAGAGGGTGAGGGGCAGCCCCACAGAAACCCGATGAATCACACACACCTGACGAGGCAAACAGGAAGAGCAGTAGAAGTTGTTTGGCAGCAACGGCAGCAGGAGCAGGTACGAGACACAACACACACAGGTTAGTGTTTGGTGTTAACGGTCAGTGTTTGGTGTTCACGGTTAGTGTTTGGTGTTAACGGTTAATGTTTGGTGTTAACGGTCAGTGTTTGGTGTTAACGGTTAGTATTTGGTGTTAATGTTTGGTGTTAACGGTCAGTGTTTGGTGTTAATGGTTAGTGTTTGGTGTTCACGGTTAGTGTTTGGTGTTAACGGTTAATGTTTGGTGTTAACGGTTAGTGTGTGTGTAGAGGACCGTACAGTTCTCTCTGTTCCATACGGTCTGTTTATGCAACCCAAACCAGCTTTTAGAGAAGGGTGTGTATCGGTGTGACTGTGGAATGGGGAGGTGGATAGAGTATACCACTGAAACTGCTATTTATAGTAATGTAGTAGCATAGTGGATAGTGGTAGTATTGCAGCAGTATAGTGGTAGTAGTATAATAGTATACTGTCAGCATCGTAGTATAGTGGTAGTGCTGTAGTATAGTGGTAGTGCTGTAGTATAGTGGTAGTGCTGTAGTATAGTGGTAGTGCAGCAGTATAGTGGTAGTAGTATAATAGTATACTGTCAGCATCGTAGTATAGTGGTAGTGCTGCAGCAGTATTGCAGTATAGTGGTAGTGCTGTAGTATAGTGGTAGTGTTGTAGTATTGCAGCAGTATAGTGGTAGTAGTATAATAGTATACTGTCAGCATCGTAGTATAGTGGTAGTGCTGCAGCAGTATTGTAGTATAGTGGTAGTAGTATAATAGTATAGTGTCAGCACAGTACCATAGCAATGTGTTGTCGTATAGTGGTAGCGTTGTAGTATAGTGGCAGTGCTGTAGTATAGTGGTAGCGTTGTAGTATAATGGTAGCATTGTAGTATAGTGGTAGTGCTGTAGTATAGTGGTAGTGCTGTAGTATAGTGGTAGCGTTGTAGTATAGTGGTAGTGCTGTAGTATAGTGGCAGCGTTGTAGTATAGTGGCCGTGCTGTAGTATAGTGGTAGTGTTGTAGGATAGTGGTAGTGTTGTAGTATTGTATTATAGTGGTAGTGCTGTAGTATAGTGGTAGTGCTGTAGTATAGTGGTAGTGTTGTAGGATAGTGGTAGTGTTGTAGTATTGTAGTATAGTGGTAGTGCTGTAGTATAGTGGTAGTGCTGTAGTATAGTGGTAGTGCTGTAGTATAGTGTCAGTGTTGTAGGATAGTGGTAGTGTTGTAGTATAGTGGTAGTGTTGTAGTATAGTAGCAGTGTTGTAGTAGTGTGGTATAGTGGTAGTGCTGTAGTATAGTGGTAGTGCTGTAGTATAGTGGCAGTGTTGTAGGATAGTGGTAGTGTTGTAGTATTGTAGTATATTGGTAGAGTTGTAGTATAGTGGCACTGTTGTAGTAGTGTAGTATAGTGACAGTGTTGTAGTATTGTGTTAGTGTCGTAGTAGTGTAGTATAGTGGTAGTGTTGTAGTATAGTGGTAGTGTTGTGGTATAGTGGTAGTGTTGTAGTATAGTGGCAGTGCTGTAGTATAGTGGTAGTGTTGCGGTATTGTAGTATAGTGGTAGTGTTGTAGTATAGCGGTGGTGCTGTAGTATAGCGGCAGTGCTGTAGTATATTGGTAGTGCCATATTATAGTGGTAGTGTTGTAGTAGTGTAGTATAGTGATAGTGTTGTAGTATAGTGGCAGTGTTGTAGTAGTGTAGTATAGTGACAGTGTTGTAGTATTGTGGTAGTGTTGTAGTAGTGTAGTATAGTGGTAGCGTTGTAGTATAGTGGTAGCGTTGTAGTATAGTGGTAGTGCTGTAGTATAGTGGTAGTGCTGTAGTATAGTGGTGGCGTTGTAGTATAATGGTAGTGCTGTAGTATAGTGGTAGCGTTGTAGTATAGTGGTAGTGCTGTAGTATAGTGGTTGTGCTGTAGTATAGTGGTAGCGTTGTAGTATAGTGGTAGTGCTGTAGTATAGTGGCAGCGTTGTAGTATAGTGGCCGTGCTGTAGTATAGTGGTAGTGTTGTAGGATAGTGGTAGTGTTGTAGTATTGTAGTATAGTGGTAGTGCTGTAGTATAGTGGTAGTGCTGTAGTATAGTGGTAGTGTTGTAGGATAGTGGTAGTGTTGTAGTATTGTAGTATAGTGGTAGTGCTGTAGTATAGTGGTAGTGCTGTAGTATAGTGTCAGTGTTGTAGGATAGTGGTAGTGTTGTAGTATTGTAGTATAGTGGTAGTTTTGTAGTATAGTAGCAGTGTTGTAGTAGTGTGGTATAGTGGTAGTGCTGTAGTATAGTGGTAGTGCTGTAGTATAGTGGTAGTGTTGTAGGATAGTGGTAGTGTTGTAGTATTGTAGTATATTGGTAGAGTTGTAGTATAGTGGCACTGTTGTAGTAGTGTAGTATAGTGACAGTGTTGTAGTATTGTGTTAGTGTCGTAGTAGTGTAGTATAGTGGTAGTGTTGTAGTATAGTGGTAGTGTTGTAGTATAGTGGCAGTGCTGTAGTATAGTGGTAGTGTTGCGGTATTGTAGTATAGTGGTAGTGTTGTAGTATAGCGGTGGTGCTGTATTATAGCGGCAGTGCTGTAGTATATTGGTAGTGCCATATTATAGTGGTAGTGTTGTAGTATTGTAGTATAGTTGTAGTGTTGTAGTATAGTGGTAGTGCTGTAGTATAGTGGCAGTGTTGTAGTATAGTGGTAGTATTGCAGCAGTATTGCGGCGGTGTTGTAGTATAGTGGTAGTAGTATAATAGTATAGCGTCAGCACAGTACCATAGCGATGTGCTGTAGTATAGTGGTAGCGTTGTAGTATAGTTGCAGTGCTGTAGTATAGTGGCAGTGCTGTAGTATAGTGGCAGTGTTGTAGTATAGTGGTAGTGTTGTAGTATTGTAGTATAGTGGTAGTCTTGTAGTATAGTGGCAGTGTTGTAGTATTGTGGTAGTGTTGTAGTAGTGTAGTATAGTGGTAGTGTTGTAGTATAGTGGTAGTGCTGTAGTATAGTGGTCGTGCTGTAGTATAGTGGTTGTGCTGTAGTATAGTGGTAGTGTTGTAGTATTGTAGTATAGTGGTAGTGTTGTAGTATAGCGGTGGTGCTGTGTTATAGTGGCAGTGCTGTAGTATAGTGGCAGTGCTGTAGTATAGGGGTAGTGTTGTAGTATTGTAGTATAGTGGTAGTGTTGTAGTAAAGTGGTAGTGCTGTAGTATAGTGGCAGTGTTGTAATATAGTGGTAGTGCTGTAGTATAGTGGTAATGCTGTAGTATAGTGTTAGCATAGTGGTATAGTGGTAGTGCTGTAGTATAGTGGTGGTGCTGTAGTATAGTGCTTGTGCTGTAGTATAGTGGTAGTGTTGTAGTATAGTGTCAGCGTAGTAGTATAGTGGTAGTGCTGTATTATAGTGGTAGTGCTGTAGTATAGTGGTAGTGTTGTAGTATAGTGTCAGCGTAGTAGTATAGTATTAGCGTAGTAGTATAGTGGTAGTGTTGTAGTACAGTGGTAGTGCTGTAGTATAGCGGTAGTGCTGTAGTATAGTGTTTGCGTCGTAGTATAGTGGTAGTGCTGTAGTATAGTGTTTGCGTCGTAGTATAGCGGTAATGTTGTAGTATTGTAGTATAGTGGTAGTGTTGTAGTGTAGTGTCAGCATAGTAGTATAGTGGTAGTGTTGTAGTATAGTGGTAGTGTTGTAGTATTGTAGTATAGTGGTAGTGTTGTAGTATAGTGGTAGTGTTGTAGTATTGTAGTATAGTGGTAGTGTTGTAGTGTAGTGTCAGCATTGTAGTATAGTGTCAGCATAGTAGTATAGTGTCAGCATAGTAGTATAGTGTCAGCATAGTAGTATAGTGTCAGCATAGTAGTATAGTGTCAGCATAGTAGTATAGTGTCAGCATAGTAGTATAGTGTCAGCATAGTAGTATAGTGTCAGCATAGTAGTGTAGTGTCAGCATTGTAGTATAGTGTCAGCATAGTAGTATAGTGTCAGCATAGTAGTATAGTGTCAGCATAGTAGTATAGTGGTAGTGTTGTAGTATAGTGGCAGTGTTGTAGTAGTGTAGTGTTAGCGTAGTGGTATAGTGGTAGTGATGTAGTATAGTGGCAGTGTTGTAGTGTAGTGTCCGCATAGTAGTATAGCGGTAGTGTCGTAGTATAGTGGTAGTGCTGTAGTATAGCGGTAGTGCTGTAGTATAGTGTTAGCATAGCGGTATAGTGGTAGTGCTGTAGTATAGTGGCAGTGTTGTAGTGTAGTGTCCGCATAGTAGCATAGTGTTAGTGTTGTAGTTTATTGGTAGTGTTGTAGTATCGTGGTAGTATTGTGGTATCGTGGCAGTGTTGTAGTATAGTGGTAGTATTGTGGTATAGTGGTAGTATCACAGTATTATGGCGGTAGTATTTTAGGATAGTGGTAATATTGTAGTAGAATAGTGTTAGTATTGTGGTTTATTAGCAGTAGTATTGTAGTATAGTGGTGGCAATGTAGTAGAATAGTGGCAGTAACATAGTATAGTGGTAGCAGGGAGTAGTATTGTGATCATATTCTAGTATGCTGTTAGTATTGCAGCAGTATAGTGTAAATATTGTAGTATAGTGGTATTTTCGTGGTAGTATAGCGGTTGTATTGTGGTAATATTGTAGTATAGTGGTAGTATAGGGCTAGTATTGTATTAAGTAAATGTAATACCGTCTTACAATTCATATCATCACCATTCATCCAATCAGCTTTCACATCATCACCATTCATCCAATCAGCTTTCACATCATCACCATTCAGCCAATCAGCTTTCACATCATCACCATTTAACCAATCAGCTTTTACGTCATCACCATTTAGCCAATCAGCTTTCACGTCATCACCATTCAGCCAATCAGCTTTCACGTCATCACCATTCAGCCAATCAGCTTTCACATCATCACCATTCAGCCAATCAGGGACTGTTTCTCTTTGTTTTAGTTTCAGAGAGCCAACCAATCCAGGGGGGCCTTCACCTCTCCACCCTAACCCAGACCAGATCAGACCAGTCCAGATCAGAACCAGACCCAGACCAGTCCCGGTCAAGTTGTTTAAGGCGTAACGGACTGAGAGATGAGGGGTAGGGCTCTCTGACCCCTGACACTAACAAGGTGGTGTAACCTCCAACCCCTGTGGCTCCTCCGATGTTCTCCAGAAAGGACAGCCTTCCCTCCCCCAGCTTGGAAGACTCCTTCTTTCCCCTCTCCTCCACCTCCTCCCATTCTCTCTCTCTCGCTTATCCCTCCTCCTCTTCCTCCTCCTGTTGCCAGGGTGGGAGTGGCTCCATGGGGAAGGCGGGGTTAAAGGCAGAGCTGGAGGCGGGTCTAGAGACAGATCTGATCCTGGCTGCTGAGTTGGGCCAGGCTCTGTTGGAGAGGAATGAAGAGCTGGCCGAGGCACTGACACAGAGAGACAGACATGTAGAGGTGAGACAACTGACAGAGAGACTGACAGACAGGTAGAGGCGAGACAACTGACAGAGAGACAGACATGTAGAGGTGAGACAACTGGCAGAGAGACAGACATGTAGAGGTGAGACAACTGGCAGAGAGACAGACAGGTAGAGGAGAGACAACTGACAGAGACACAGACAGGTAGAAGTGAGACCAACTGACAGAGACAGACAGAAAGGTAGTGGAGAGACAACTGACACAGACAGGTAGAGGAGAGATAACTGACACAGACAGGTAGAGGAGAGACAACTGACACAGACAGGTAGAGGAGAGATAACTGACACAGACAGGTAAAGGAGAGATAACTGACAGAGAGAAGATAACTGACACAGACAGGTAAAGGAGAGATAACTGACAGAGAGTAGATAACTGACACAGACAGGTAGAGGAGAGACAACTGACAGAGAGCAGATAACTGACAGAGACAGGTAGATGAGAGATAACTGACAGAGAGCAGATAACTGACAGAGACAGGTAGATGACAGATAACTGACAGAGAGCAGATAACTGACACAGACAGGTAGAGGAGAGATAACTGACGGAGAACAGATAACTGACACAGACAGATAGAGGAGCGATAACTGACACAGAGAGACAGATAACTGACAGACAGGTAGAGGAGAGATAACTGACACAGACAGGTAGAGGATAGATAACTGACACAGACAGGTAGAGGAGAGATAACTGACACAGAGAGACAGATAACTGACACAGACAGGTAGAGGATAGACAACTGACACAGACAGGTAGAGGAGAGATAACTGACAGAGAGTAGATAACTGACACAGACAGGTAGAGGAGAAATAACTGACACAGAGAGACAGATAACTGACACAGACAGGTAGAGGAGAGATAACTGACAGAGAGTAGATAACTGACACAGACAGGTAGAGGAGAAATAACTGACAGAGAGTAGATAACTGACACAGACAGGTAGAGGAGAGATAACTGACACAGACAGGTAGAGGCGAGATAACTGACACAGACAGGTAGAGGAGAGATAACTGACACAGACAGGTAGAGGAGAGATAACTGACACAGAGAGACAGATAACTGACACAGACAGGTAGAGGATAGACAACTGACACAGACAGGTAGAGGAGAGATAACTGACAGAGAGTAGATAACTGACACAGACAGATAGAGGAGAGATAACTGACAGAGACAGGTAGAGGAGAGATAACTGACAACAGACAGGTAGAGGAGAGATAACTGACAACAGACAGGTAGAGGAGAGATAACTGACAGAGAGCAGATAACTGACAACAGACAGGTAGAGGAGAGATAACTGACAGAGAGTAGATAACTGACACAGACAGGTAGAGGAGAAATAACTGACACAGACAGGTAGAGAAGAGACAACTGACACAGACAGGTAGAGGAGAGACAACTGACACAGAGAGACAGACAGCTAAGAGAGAACCAGTGTTTTAGGAGCAACGATGTATAGATGTAGTGTTTTTTGTGGTTGTGTGTGTATGTGTGTGTGTGTGTGCGTGTGTGTGTGTGGTTGTGTGTGTATGTGTGTGCATGTGTGTGTGTGTGTGTGTGTGGTTGTGTGTGTGTGTCAGGTCCTGCAGCAGGAGAAGCATGTTCTTCGGAGGAGATTGGAGGTATGTGAGCTGTCGTCACAACAGAGAGAGGCGGAGCTAACCTCCGAACTCTCCTCCTTACTGGCCGAGCTGGACCGACATCACAGCCGGGGGCAGGGCCAGAAGCGGGAGGAGAACACACAGCTGACTGAGCTGGCCAATCACAACCACCGCCTGGTGGAAGAGTTGGCAGAGGTACAGACAAACACACACATAGATGAGTTCCAGGCTGTCTACATTGTAGACTCCTGGAAAGGTGTTTAACCAGGGTGGCCACACCAGATCCAGTGGAATAGTCGACGTTCGTCCAGGTCACAAGGACATTGGGAGTTGTCTTCAAAAGCTTCATGCTGTGGCGTGGCACACAATTGGTTGATGCAATGCAACTTCTTCAATGCAGTTAGACAGGAACTCGACCACGGTCTGTGGAATGGAATGTAGACCAGCCAGCTGAATCAACCACACCTACATTAATCACACGTCAGACAGACAACACAATACAACTCGTTCTCGCCTCTCCTCCCTCTCTCCCTCCCTGTCCTCCCCCTCCCTCCTCTCCTCCCTCCCTCCCCCTCCGCTCCTCCTCCTCCCTCCCTGTCCTCCCCTCCCTATCCTGTTCCACTCCCCCAGGCGGTGTCAGTAGAACACTCATTGCGTGTGGAACTCCGTTCACTCCGAGAAGAGATCGAAGACTCCTCCCTCAGCAAAACCATTAGTTCTACACAACTAGACAACACACAAGCAGAGGTACACACACACACACACGCACGCACGCACACACGCACGCGCACGCACGCACGCACGCACACACACACACACACACACACACACACACACACACACACACACACACACACACACACACACACACACACACACACACGCACACACACACGCACACACACACACACCTCCCTCTCTCCTCTCCTCTCATCCCTCTCTCCTCTCCTCTTCAGAACAGGGTGTTGAAGGAGAGGCTGGGTAATATGGAGGAACAGTTGAGGCTGTGGCAGGAGGACTGTGATAGGCTGAGAGGAGAGAGGGAGAGGCAAAGAGACAGACTGACAGATCTACAGACCAATCTGAGAGAGAGAGAAGCCCAGGTGAGAACACAGGGGGTGGGTCTTGGAGGGACTGGGTTGATTGCTTAATTTGGATGTAGGTGGAGGGACATTGGGGATAGAGACAGGGAGTAGGGTGGGGGGTGTGAGGGACATTGGGGATAGAGACAGGGAGTAGGGTGGGGGGTGTGAGGGACATTGGGGATAGAGACAGGGAGTCGGGTGGGGGGGTGTGAGGGACATTGGAGATAGAGACAGGGAGTAGGGTGGGGGGTGTGAGGGACATTGGGGATAGAGACAGGAAGTAGGGTGAAGGGGGTGACATTGGGGATAGAGACACGGAGTAGGGTGGGGGGGGGGCATTGGGGATAGAGACAGGGAGTAGGGTGGGGGGAGTGGGAGAGGCATTGGGGACAGAGAATGGGAGTAGGGTGGGGGGGATTGGGAGGGACATTGGGATAGAGACAGGGAGTAGGATGGGGGGTGGGAGGGACATTGGGGATAGAGACATGGAGTAGGGTGGGGGGTGGGAGGGACATTGGGGATAGAGACAGGAAGTAGGGTGAGGGGGGTGACATTGGGGATAGAGACATGGAGTAGGGTGGGGGGGTGGGAGGGACATTGGGGATAGAGACATGGAGTAGGGTGGGGGGAGTGGGAAAGACATTGGGGATAGAGACAGGGAGTAGGATGGGGGGTAGGAGGGACATTGGGGATAGAGACAGGGAGTAGGATGGGTGGGTGGGGGGAGGGACATTGGGGATAGAGACAGGGAGTAGGATGGGGGTGGGAGGGACATTGGGGAGAGAGACAGGGAGTAGGATGGGTGGGTGGGGGAGGGACATTGGGGATAGAGACATGGAGCAGGGTGGGGGTGACATTGGGGATAGAGACATGGAGTAGGGTGGGGGGATGAAAGGAGGGAGGGACATTGGGGATAGCGACAGGGAGTAGGGTGGGGGGGGGGAGTGGGAGGGACATTGGGGATATAGACAGGGAGTAGGGTGGGGGGGGGGGGGAGGGACATTGGGACAGAGACAGGGAGCAGAGTGGGGGGTGGGAGGGAGTGACACTGGGGATAGAGTCAGGGAGTAGGATGGGGGGGGGATGGGAGGGACATTGGGGATAGAGACAGGGAGTAGGATGGGGGGTGGGGGGAGGGACATTGGGGATAGAGACATGGAGTAGGGTGGGGGTGGGAGGGACATTGGGGATAGAGACAGGAAGTAGGGTGAGGGGGGTGACATTGGGGATAGAGACATGGAGTAGGGTGGGGGGGGTGGGAGGGACATTGGGGATATAGACAGGGAGTAGGGTGGGGGGGGGGTTGGGAGGGACATTGGGACAGAGAATGGGAGTAGGGTGGGGGATTGGGAGGGAGTGACACTGGGGATAGAGTCAGGGAGTAGGGTGGGGGGTGGGAGGGACATTGGGACAGAGACAGGGAGTAGGGTGGGGGGTGGGAGGGACATTGGGGACAGAGACAGGGAGTAGGGTGGGGGGTGGGAGGGACATTGGGGATAGAGTCAGGGAGTAGGGTGGGGGGGTGACATTGGGGATAGAGTCAGGGAGTAGGGTGGGGGGTGGGAGGGACATTGGGGACAGAGACAGGGAGTAGGGTGGGGGGGTGGGAGGGACATTGGGGATAGAGTCAGGGAGTCGGGTGGGGGGGGACTAACCCTGCTAACCCAAGCCTGTGTGTGTGTGTGTGTGTGTGTGTGTGTGTGTGTGTGTGTGTGTGTGTGTGTGTGTGTGTGTGTGTGTGTGTGTGTGTGTGTGTGTGTGTGTGTGTGTGTGTGTGTGCGTGTGTGTGTGTGTGTGTGTAGTTGGAGCAGGAACAGAGTGTGGTGTTTGAGTTGCGGACACTGAGTCGTTCTCTAGAGCGGAGAGTCCAGAGGCTGGAAGAGGACACCAGTCTGGACGACACACACACTTACACACACCCTCTGTCCCTGCTCAGTGAGATACAGCAGACTCAGGTACTCACACACCCTCTGTCCCTGCTCAGTGAGATACAGCAGACTCAGGTACTCACACACCCTCTGTCCCTGCTCAGTGAGATACAGCAGACTCAGGTACTCACACACCCTCTGTCCCTGCTCAGTGAGATACAGCAGACTCAGGTACTCACACACACTCTCTGTCCCTGCTCAGTGAGATACAGCAGACTCAGGTACTCACACACCCTCTGTCCCTGCTCAGTGCGATACAGCAGACTCAGGTACTCACACACACCCTCTGTCCCTGCTCAGTGAGATACAGCAGACTCAGGTACTCACACACACTCTGTCCCTGCTCAGTGAGATACAGCAGACTCAGGTACTCACACACCCTCTGTCCCTGCTCAGTGAGATACAGCAGACTCAGGTACTCACACACCCTCTGTCCCTGCTCAGTGAGATACAGCAGACTCAGGTACTCACACACCCTCTGTCCCTGCTCAGTGAGATACAGCAGACTCAGGTACTCACACACCCTCTGTCCCTGCTCAGTGAGATACAGCAGACCCTCTGTCCCTGCTCAGTGAGACACAGCAGACTCAGGTACTCACACCCCTCTGTCCCTGCTCAGTGAGATACAGCAGACTCAGGTACTCACACACCCTCTGTCCCTGCTCAGTGAGATACAGCAGACTCAGGTACTCACACACACCCTCTGTCCCTGCTCAGTGAGATACAGCAGACTCAGGTACTCACACACACCCTCTGTCCCTGCTCAATGAGATACAGCAGACTCAGGTACTCACACACCCTCTGTCCCTGCTCAGTGAGATACAGCAGACTCAGGTACTCACACACCCTCTGTCCCTGCTCAGTGAGATACAGCAGACTCAGGTACTCACACACCCTCTGTCCCTGCTCAGTGAGATACAGCAGACTCAGGTACTCACACCCTCTGTCCCTGCTCAGTGCGATACAGCAGACTCAGGTACTCACACACCCTCTGTCCCTGCTCAGTGAGATACAGCAGACTCAGGTACTCACACACCCTCTGTCCCTGCTCAGTGAGATACAGCAGACTCAGGTACTCACACCCTCTGTCCCTGCTCAGTGAGATACACCAGACTCAGGTACTCACACACCCTCTGTCCCTGCTCAGTGAGACACAGCAGACTCAGGTACTCACACACACCCTCTGTCCCTGCTCAGTGAGATACAGCAGACTCAGGTACTCACACACCCTCTGTCCCTGCTCAGTGAGACACAGCAGACTCAGGTACTCACACACCCTCTGTCCCTGCTCAGTGAGATACAGCAGACTCAGGTACTCACACACCCTCTGTCCCTGCTCAGTGAGATACAGCAGACTCAGGTACTCACACACACCTTCTGTCCCTGCTCAGTGAGATACAGCAGACTCAGGTACTCACACACACCCTCTGTCCCTGCTCAATGAGATACAGCAGACTCAGGTACTCACACACCCTCTGTCCCTGCTCAGTGAGATACAGCAGACTCAGGTACTCACACACCCTCTGTCCCTGCTCAGTGAGATACAGCAGACTCAGGTACTCACACACCCTCTGTCCCTGCTCAGTGAGATACAGCAGACTCAGGTACTCACACCCTCTGTCCCTGCTCAGTGCGATACAGCAGACTCAGGTACTCACACACCCTCTGTCCCTGCTCAGTGAGATACAGCAGACTCAGGTACTCACACACCCTCTGTCCCTGCTCAGTGAGATACAGCAGACTCAGGTACTCACACCCTCTGTCCCTGCTCAGTGAGATACACCAGACTCAGGTACTCACACACCCTCTGTCCCTGCTCAGTGAGATACAGCAGACTCAGGTACTCACACCCTCTGTCCCTGCTCAGTGAGATACACCAGACTCAGGTACTCACACACCCTCTGTCCCTAGTCAGTGAGATACAGCAGACTCAGGTACTCACACACACCCTCTGTCCCTGCTCAGTGAGATAAAGCAGACTCAGGTACTCACACACACCCTCTGTCCCTGCTCAGTGAGATACAGCAGACTCAGGTACTCACACACCAGTGGAGGCTACTGAGGGAAGGACGGCTCGTAATAATGTTTGGAACGGAGCAAATGGAATGGCATCAAAAACATGGAAATCATATATTTGACACCATTCAACTGAATTGGCTCCAGCCAATTCCACAAGCCTGTCCTCCCCAATTAAGGTGCCGCCACCCTCATTTGGCACACACACTAAAATACCAACAGCCTGTTTTCTGTACCGTTTTTAAAGACTGGAAAGCAGTGGAGTAATGCAGTGCTATATCACAGTTCACTGAAACAGACTTTTAAAGGTTATTTATGGCTGAGCCCAACGCACAGCGTTCATCATGAATGTGATCTTTGTGAACGTCTAAGTTAAGGCCTTAAAAAATAGTGTTGGCTGTATAGTGACTTGCACTATAGAGGGGTTAGCTCACAACAGCACGAAAACAATGTAGTGTGTATTGTTGTTGTTGCTCTGACAGTGTGTGTTGCTGTTGCTATGACAGTGTGTGTTGTTGTTATGACAGTGTGTGTTGTTGCTATGACAGTGTGCTTTGTTGCTATGACAGTGTGTGTTGTTGTTGTTATGACAGTGTGTCTTGTTGTTATGACAATGTGTATTGTTGTTATGACAGTGTGTATTGTTGTTGTTGTTATTACAGTGTGTGTTGTTGCTATGACAGTGTGTCTTGTTGTTATGATAGTGTGTGTTGTTGTTATGACAGTGTGTGTTGTTGTTATGACAGTGTGTGTTGTTGTTATGACAGTGTGTGTTGTTGCTATGACAGTGTGTTTTGTTGCTATGACAGTGTGCGTTGTTGCTATGACAGTGTGTGTGGTTGTTATGACAGTGTGTGTTGTTGTTATGACAGTGTGTGTTGTTGTTATGACAGTGTGTGTTGTTATTACGACAGTCTGCGTTGTTGCTATGACAGTGTGTGTTGTTGCTATGACAGTGTGCGTTGTTGCTATGACAGTGTGTCTTGATGTCCAGGCTACAGAGACACTGTTGGCCCACTCTACCATCCTACAAGACAAAGATCAGGAGATAGACACACTGAGAGAAAAGGTGAGTTAATACACACACACATGTAAAGGACATCACTCTGCTTGTATAGCGAGTACCACTTCCCCCTCTTTCGGTTCATGCCTTCACACCGCCCTCCTTGACAACATTCCAACGGGTTGAGACTCCCAAAAGCTACCTCTTGCTATGTGGATATATACTAAGGTATTGGAAATTGTTTTAAAAAGGACCTATCAGGGATAGGAAGTTTATTCTGTTTGTCCTTTATCAGAGCGATATAAGAAAGATCAGAAAACATATATTTTTTTTAGATGTATTTAACCCCTAATGTTTTGTTAAAGTCTCAATATATACTGTACTTCCATTAGTTCTTTCAACTGGTACCTGGGGACATTGGGCATGGGCATCCTAGAGCAAAACAACCTATATGTACGTGTTTGTGAGAGTCTCACCTTTCCACAGTAGTTAATATTTTAATAGTTTGTAGGACAAACCGTTCAGAAGCTAAAAACAATTTTGTGAGAAGACCGATTTTCGGGATGTCTCATGGTCTGACAAACATCGCTCCAGCTGTCACCTTTCACCACAGATGTCTCATGGTCTGATAGACATCGCTCTAGCTTTGACAACTTTCACCACAGATGTCTCATGGTCTGACAGACATCGCTCTAGCTCTGACACCTTTCACCACGGATGTCTCATGGTCTGACAGACATCGCTCTAGCTCTTTCACCACAGATGCGGAAGTGTGACAAAGGCGGATATGGTGGATTGAGTCACATCCAATGAAAAAGAACAGATACTGTGTCTATCTTAAATTGAAAGATTTTAATGGGGATTTTTTAAATTATAGTAATTAGATTTCCGAGGACATCGACCTTAGGGGATTAATGGAAGCTTCTCTAATGTCAAACATGGAAAGTGTGGTGTACCACAGGGCAGCTCTCTAGGCCCTCTACTATTTTCTATTTTTACCAATGATCTGCCACTGGCATTAAAAAAAGCATGTGGGTCCATGTATGCTGATGATTCAACCATGTACGCATCAGCAACCACAGCTAATGAAGTCCCTGAAACCCTTAACCTGTTGAGTGTAGGGGGCAGTATTTTGATGTTTGGATGAAAAACTGCCTATTTCTCAGGCCCAGAATCTAGAATATGTATATAATTAACAGAGATTAGGATAGATTAGGATAGAAAACACTCTAAAGTTTCCAAAACTGTCAAAATATTGTCTGTGAGTATAACAGAACTAATATTGCAGGCTAAATCCAACCCGGAAGTGCTGTTTTAACTGAAAGCTCTCTGTTCCATTGCCTGCCTTTGCTCCATTTAAAGGGATAACAACCAGATTCCTTTTCCTATGGCTTCCCCATTCCCCGTGTGAACAGTCTTTAGACATAGTTTCAGGCTTTTATTTTGAAAAATGAGAAAGATCACATTGCGTCATTGTATGGCTGTTTTGCATGTGCAACAGCTTGGAGCAGACATTTTCTCTCTCTCTCCTATTGAAGAAGCTACAGTCCTGGTTGAAATATTGATTATATATTGTAAAAGCAACCTGAGGATTGATTATAAAAACGTTTGACATGTTTCTACGAACTTTACGGATACTATTTGGAATTTTCATCTGCCCCGTCGTGATCGCTCGAGCCTGTGGATTACTGAACATAATGCGCCAACCAAATGGAGGCATCTTGGATATAAAAATAATCTTTATGGAACAAAAGGAACATTTATTGTGTAACTGGGAGTCTTGTGAGTGCAAACATCTGAAGATCATCAAAGGTAAGCGATTCTTTTTATTGCTTTTCTGACTTTCGTGACCAATCTACTTGGCTGCTAGCTGTTTGTAATGTTTTGTCTACTGAAAGAGATGTCCTTACATAAACGCTCAGTATGCTTTCACCGTAAAGGCTGTTTTGAAATCTGACACGCCAGGTGGAATAACAACAAGCTAAGCTGTGTTTTGCTATATTGCACTTGTGATTTCATGAAAATGAAATATTTTTAGGAATTTAATTTGAATTTGGCGCTCTGCAATTCAACGGATGTTGACGAAAATGATCCCGGTAACGGGATGGGTGCATCAAGAAGTTAACAAAGAGTTGCAGTCTGTTTTGGAATAAGGTGGCCAGTAATAAACTGTTCCTGAACATCTAATCCTAAAAGCATTGTTATCACTGCTCAGATTAAAACCCAGATGCAGACACCGGAGGCAGATATAGTTCGAGTCTCAGAGTTTATTATAGTTCAAGTGGCAAAAGGTAAGTCAATGCAGGCAATGAGTCATAATCCAAATCAGAGTCAGGCAGCTTCAGGTTCAGGACGGCAGGCAATCACTTGTTACCTTAGGTTGTAAACTGTCATGGTCAAAACATATAGATTCAATGGTGGTAGAGATGGGGAGAGGTCTGGCTGTAATAAAGAGATAGGGAGAGGTCTGTCCCTAATAAAGAGATGGGGAGAGGTCTAGCTGTAATAAAGAGATGGGGAGAGGTCTAGCTGTAATAAAGAGATGGGGAGAGGTCTGTCTGTAATAAAGAGATGGGGAGAGGTCTGTCCCTAATAAAGAGATGGGGAGAGGTCTGTCTGTAATAAAGAGATGGGGAGAGGTCTGGCTGTAATAAAGAGATGGGGAGAGGTCTAGCTGTAATAAAGAGATGGGGAGAGGTCTGTCTAATAAAGAGATGGGGAGAGGTCTGTCCCTAATAAAGAGATGGGGAGAGGTCTAGCTGTAATAAAGAGATGGGGAGAGGTCTAGCTGCAATAAAGAGATGGGGAGAGGTGTGGCCGTAATAAAGAGATGGGGAGAGGTCTGTCCCTAATAAAGAGATGGGGAGAGGTCTGTCTGTAATAGAGAGATGGGGAGAGCTCTCGCTATAATAAAGAGATGGGGAGAGGTCTGGCCGTAATAAAGATATGGGGAGAGGTATAGCTGTAATAAAGAGATGGGGAGAGGTCTCGCTATAATAAAAAGATGGGGAGAGGTCTGTCTGTAGTAAAGAGATGGGGAGAGGTCTGGCCGTAATAAAGAGATGGGGAGAGGTCTAGCTGCAATAAAGAGATGGGGAGAGGTCTAGCTGTAATAAAGAGATGGGGAGAGGTCTGTCTGTAGTAAAGAGATGGGGAGAGGTATAGCTGTAATAAAGAGATGGGGAGAGGTCTGTCTGTAGTAAAGAGATGGGGAGAGGTCTGGCCGTAATAAAGAGATGGGGAGAGGTATAGCTGTAATAAAGAGATGGGGAGAGGTCTGTCTGTAGTAAAGAGATGGGGAGAGGTCTGGCCGTAATAAAGAGATGGGGAGAGGTCTGTCTGTAGTAAAGAGATGGGGAGAGGTATAGCTGTAATAAAGAGATGGGGAGAGGTCTGGCTGTAATAAAGAGATGGGAAGAGGTCTGGCCGTAATAAAGAGATGGGGAGAGGTCTAGCTGTAATAAAGAGATGGGGAGAGGTCTGGCTGTAATAAAGAGATGGGAAGAGGTCTGTCCCTAATAAAGAGATGGGGAGAGGTCTCGCTGTAATAAAGAGATGGGGAGAGGTCTGGCCGTAATAAAGAGATGGGGAGAGGTATAGCTGTAATAAAGAGATGGGGAGAGGTCTGTCTGTAATAAAGAGATGGGGAGAGGTCTGGCCGTAATAAAGAGATGGGGAGAGGTCTGGCCGTAATAAAGAGATGGGGAGAGGTCTGGCCGTAATAAAGAGATGGGGAGAGGTCTGGCCGTAATAAAGAGATGGGGAGAGGTCTGGCCGTAATAAAGAGATGGGGAGAGGTCTGTCTGTAATAAAGAGATGGGGAGAGGTCTGTCTGTAATAAAGAGATGGGGAGAGGTCTGGCCTTAAAGAGATGGGGAGAGGTCTGGCTGTAATAAAGAGATGGGGAGAGGTCTGTCCCTAATAAAGAGATGGGGAGAGGTCTCGCTGTAATAAAGAGATGGGGAGAGGTCTGGCCGTAATAAAGAGATGGGGATAGGTATAGCTGTAATAAAGAGATGGGGAGAGGTCTGTCTGTAATAAAGAGATGGGGAGAGGTCTGGCTGTAATAAAGAGATGGGAAGAGGTCTGTCCCTAATAAAGAGATGGGGAGAGGTCTCGCTGTAATAAAGAGATGGGGAGAGGTCTGGCCGTAATAAAGAGATGGGGAGAGGTCTGGCCGTAATAAAGAGATGGGGAGAGGTCTGGCCGTAATAAAGAGATGGGGAGAGGTCTGTCTGTAATAAAGAGATGGGGAGAGGTCTGTCTGTAATAAAGAGATGGGGAGAGGTCTGGCCTTAAAGAGATGGGGAGAGGTCTGGCTGTAATAAAGAGATGGGGAGAGGTCTGTCCCTAATAAAGAGATGGGGAGAGGTCTGTCTGTAATAAAGAGATGGGGAGAGGTCTGTCTGTAATAGAGAGATGAGGGAGAGGTCTGTCCCTAATAAAGAGATGGGGAGAGGTCTGTCTGTAATAAAGAGATGGGGAGAGGTCTGGCTGTAATAAAGAGATGGGGAGAGGTCTGGCCGTAATAAAGAGATGGGGAGAGGTCTGGCTGTAATAAAGAGATGGGGAGAGGTCTGGCCGTAATAAAGAGATGGGGAGAGGTCTGTCTGTAATAAAGAGATGGGGAGAGGTCTGTCTGTAATAAAGAGATGGGGAGAGGTCTGGCCGTAAAGAGATGGGGAGAGGTCTGGCTGTAATAAAGAGATGGGGAGAGGTCTGTCCCTAATAAAGAGATGGGGAGAGGTCTGTCTGTAATAAAGAGATGGGGAGAGGTCTGTCTGTAATAGAGAGATGAGGAGAGGTCTGTCCCTAATAAAGAGATGGGGAGAGGTCTGTCTGTAATAAAGAGATGGGGAGAGGTCTGGCCGTAAAGAGATGGGGAGAGGTCTGTCTGTTATAAAGAGATGGGGAGAGGTCTGTCTGTAATAAAGAGATGGGGAGAGGTGTATCTGTAGTAAAGAGATGGGGAGAGGTATAGCTGTAATAAAGAGATGGGGAGAGGTCTGTCTGTTATAAAGAGATGGGGAGAGGTCTGTCCGTAATAAAGAGATGGGGAGAGGTATAGCTGTAATAAAGAGATGGGGAGAGGTCTGTCAGTAATAAAGAGATGGGGAGAGGTCTAGCTGTAATAAAGAGATGGGGAGAGGTCTGTCTGTAATACAGAGATGGGGAGAGGTCTCTCTGTAATAAAGAGATGGGGAGAGGTCTGTCTGTAGTAAAGAGATAGGGAGAGGTATAGCTGTAATAAAGAGATGGGGAGAGGTATAGCTGTAATAAAGAGATGGGGAGAGGTCTGGCTGTAATAAAGAGATGGGAAGAGGTCTGTCCCTAATAAAGAGATGGGGAGAGGTCTGTCTGTAGTAAAGAGATGGGGAGAGGTCTGGCCGTAATAAAGAGATGGGGAGAGGTCTGTCTGTAATAAAGAGATGGGGAGAGGTCTGTCTGTAATAGGGAGATGGGGAGAGGTCTGCCTGTAATAAAGAGATGGGGAGAGGTCTGTCCCTAATAAAGAGATGGGGAGAGGTCTGTCTGTAATAAAGAGATGGGGAGAGGTCTGGCCGTAATAAAGAGATGGGGAGAGGTCTGTCTGTAATAAAGAGATGGGGAGAGGTCTGTCTGTAGTAAAGAGATGGGGAGAGGTCTGTCTGTAATAAAGAGATGGGGAGAGGTCTAGCTGTAATAAAGAGATGGGGAGAGGTCTGTCTGTAGTAAAGAGATGGGGAGAGGTCTAGCTGTAATAAAGAGATGGGGAGAGGTCTGTCTGTAGTAAAGAGATGGGGAGAGGTCTGTCTGTAATAAAGAGATGGGGAGAGGTCTAGCTGTAATAAAGAGATGGGGAGAGGTCTGTCCCTAATAAAGAGATGGGGAGAGGTCTAGCTGTAATAAAGAGATGGGGAGAGGTCTGGCTGTAATAAAGAGATGGGGAGAGGTCTAGCTGTAATAAAGAGATGGGGAGAGGTCTGTCCCTAATAAAGAGATGGGGAGAGGTCTGTCTGTAGTAAAGAGATGGGGAGAGGTCTAGCTGTAATAACGAGATGGGGAGAGGTCTGTCCCTAATAAAGAGATGGGGAGAGGTCTAGCTGTAATAAAGAGATGGGGAGAGGTCTGTCTGTAATAAAGAGATGGGGAGAGGTCTGCCTGTAATAAAGAGATGGGGAGAGGTCTGTCCCTAATAAAGTGATGGGGAGAGGTCTGTCTGTAATAAAGAGATGGGGAGAGGTCTGGCCGTAATAAAGAGATGGGGAGAGGTCTGTCTGTAATAAAGAGATGGGGAGAGGTCTGTCTGTAGTAAAGAGATGGGGAGAGGTCTGTCTGTAATAAAGAGATGGGGAGAGGTCTAGCTGTAATAAAGAGATGGGGAGAGGTCTGTCTGTAGTAAAGAGATGGGGAGAGGTCTAGCTGTAATAAAGAGATGGGGAGAGGTCTGTCTGTAGTAAAGAGATGGGGAGAGGTCTGTCTGTAATAAAGAGATGGGGAGAGGTCTAGCTGTAATAAAGAGATGGGGAGAGGTCTGTCCCTAATAAAGAGATGGGGAGAGGTCTAGCTGTAATAAAGAGATGGGGAGAGGTCTGGCTGTAATAAAGAGATGGGGAGAGGTCTAGCTGTAATAAAGAGATGGGGAGAGGTCTGTCCCTAATAAAGAGATGGGGAGAGGTCTGTCTGTAGTAAAGAGATGGGGAGAGGTCTAGCTGTAATAACGAGATGGGGAGAGGTCTGTCCCTAATAAAGAGATGGGGAGAGGTCTAGCTGTAATAAAGAGATGGGGAGAGGTCTGGCTGTAATAAAGAGATGGGGAGAGGTCTAGCTGTAATAAAGAGATGGGGAGAGGTCTGGCCGTAATAAAGAGATGGGGAGAGGTCTGGCCGTAATAAAGAGATGGGGAGAGGTCTGGCCGTAATAAAGAGATGGGGAGAGGTCTGGCTGTAATAAAGAGATGGGGAGAGGTCTGGCTGTAATAAAGAGATGGGGAGAGGTCTGTCTGTAATAAAGAGATGGGGAGAGGTCTGTCTGTAATAAAGAGATGGGGAGAGGTCTGGCCTTAAAGAGATGGGGAGAGGTCTGGCTGTAATAAAGAGATGGGGAGAGGTCTGTCCCTAATAAAGAGATGGGGAGAGGTCTGTCTGTAATAAAGAGATGGGGAGAGGTCTGTCTGTAATAGAGAGATGAGGAGAGGTCTGTCCCTAATAAAGAGATGGGGAGAGGTCTGTCTGTAATAAAGAGATGGGGAGAGGTCTGGCTGTAATAAAGAGATGGGGAGAGGTCTGGCCGTAATAAAGAGATGGGGAGAGGTCTGGCTGTAATAAAGAGATGGGGAGAGGTCTGGCCGTAATAAAGAGATGGGGAGAGGTCTGTCTGTAATAAAGAGATGGGGAGAGGTCTGTCTGTAATAAAGAGATGGGGAGAGGTCTGGCCGTAAAGAGATGGGGAGAGGTCTGGCTGTAATAAAGAGATGGGGAGAGGTCTGTCCCTAATAAAGAGATGGGGAGAGGTCTGTCCCTAATAAAGAGATGGGGAGAGGTCTGTCTGTAATAAAGAGATGGGGAGAGGTCTGGCCGTAATAAAGAGATGGGGAGAGGTCTGTCTGTAATAAAGAGATGGGGAGAGGTCTGTCTGTAATAGAGAGATGGGGAGAGGTCTGCCTGTAATAAAGAGATGGGGAGAGGTCTGTCCCTAATAAAGAGATGGGGAGAGGTCTGTCTGTAATAAAGAGATGGGGAGAGGTCTGGCCGTAATAAAGAGATGGGGAGAGGTCTGTCTGTAATAAAGAGATGGGGAGAGGTCTGTCTGTAGTAAAGAGATGGGGAGAGGTCTGTCTGTAATAAAGAGATGGGAGAGGTCTAGCTGTAATAAAGAGATGGGGAGAGGTCTGTCTGTAGTAAAGAGATGGGGAGAGGTCTAGCTGTAATAAAGAGATGGGGAGAGGTCTGTCTGTAGTAAAGAGATGGGGAGAGGTCTGTCTGTAATAAAGAGATGGGGAGAGGTCTAGCTGTAATAAAGAGATGGGGAGAGGTCTGTCCCTAATAAAGAGATGGGGAGAGGTCTAGCTGTAATAAAGAGATGGGGAGAGGTCTGGCTGTAATAAAGAGATGGGGAGAGGTCTAGCTGTAATAAAGAGATGGGGAGAGGTCTGTCCCTAATAAAGAGATGGGGAGAGGTCTGTCTGTAGTAAAGAGATGGGGAGAGGTCTAGCTGTAATAACGAGATGGGGAGAGGTCTGTCCCTAATAAAGAGATGGGGAGAGGTCTAGCTGTAATAAAGAGATGGGGAGAGGTCTGGCTGTAATAAAGAGATGGGGAGAGGTCTAGCTGTAATAAAGAGATGGGGAGAGGTCTGGCCGTAATAAAGAGATGGGGAGAGGTCTGGCCGTAATAAAGAGATGTGGAGAGGTCTGGCCGTAATAAAGAGATGGGGAGAGGTCTGGCTGTAATAAAGAGATGGGGAGAGGTCTGGCCGTAATAAAGAGATGGGGAGAGGTCTGTCTGTAATAAAGAGATGGGAGAGGTCTGTCTGTAATAAAGAGATGGGAGAGGTCTGGCCTTAAAGAGATGGGGAGAGGTCTGGCTGTAATAAAGAGATGGGGAGAGGTCTGTCCCTAATAAAGAGATGGGGAGAGGTCTGTCTGTAATAAAGAGATGGGGAGAGGTCTGTCTGTAATAGAGATGAGGAGAGGTCTGTCCCTAATAAAGAGATGGGGAGAGGTCTGTCTGTAATAAAGAGATGGGGAGAGGTCTGGCTGTAATAGAGAGATGAGGAGAGGTCTGTCCCTAATAAAGAGATGGGGAGAGGTCTGGCCGTAATAAAGAGATGGGGAGAGGTCTGGCTGTAATAAAGAGATGGGGAGAGGTCTGGCCGTAATAAAGAGATGGGGAGAGGTCTGTCTGTAATAAAGAGATGGGGAGAGGTCTGTCTGTAATAAAGAGATGGGAGAGGTCTGGCCGTAAAGAGATGGGGAGAGGTCTGGCTGTAATAAAGAGATGGGGAGAGGTCTGTCCCTAATAAAGAGATGGGGAGAGGTCTGTCTGTAATAAAGAGATGGGGGAGAGGTCTGTCTGTAATAGAGAGATGAGGAGAGGTCTGTCCCTAATAAAGAGATGGGGAGAGGTCTGTCTGTAATAAAGAGATGGGGAGAGGTCTGGCCGTAAAGAGATGGGGAGAGGTCTGTCTGTTATAAAGAGATGGGGAGAGGTCTGTCTGTAATAAAGAGATGGGGAGAGGTCTATCTGTAGTAAAGAGATGGGGAGAGGTATAGCTGTAATAAAGAGATGGGGAGAGGTCTGTCTGTAATAGAGAGATGAGGAGAGGTCTGTCCCTAATAAAGAGATGGGGAGAGGTCTGTCTGTAATAAAGAGATGGGGAGAGGTCTGGCCGTAAAGAGATGGGGAGAGGTCTGTCTGTTATAAAGAGATGGGGAGAGGTCTATCTGTTATAAAGAGATGGGGAGAGGTCTGTCTGTAATAAAGAGATGGGGAGAGGTCTATCTGTAGTAAAGAGATGGGGAGAGTTATAGCTGTAATAAAGAGATGGGGAGAGGTCTGTCTGTAATAAAGAGATGGGGAGAGGTCTAGCTGCAATAAAGAGATGGGGAGAGGTCTGTCTGTTATAAAGAGATGGGGAGAGGTCTCTCTGTAATAAAGAGATGGGGAGAGGTCTGTCTGTAGTAAAGAGATGGGGAGAGGTATAGCTGTAATAAAGAGATGGGGAGAGGTATAGCTGTAATAAAGAGATGGGGAGAGGTCTGGCTGTAATAAAGAGATGGGGAGAGGTCTGTCCCTAATAAAGAGATGGGGAGAGGTCTGTCTGTAATAAAGAGATGGGGAGAGGTCTGGCCGTAATAAAGAGATGGGGAGAGGTCTGTCTGTAATAAAGAGATGGGGAGAGGTCTGTCTGTAGTAAAGAGATGGGGAGAGGTCTGTCTGTAATAAAGAGGTTGGGAGAGGTCTAGCTGTAATAAAGAGATGGGGAGAGGTCTGTCTGTAGTAAAGAGATGGGGAGAGGTCTAGCTGTAATAAAGAGATGGGGAGAGGTCTGTCTGTAGTAAAGAGATGGGGAGAGGTCTGTCTGTAATAAAGAGATGGGGAGAGGTCTGTCCCTAATAAAGAGATGGGGAGAGGTCTAGCTGCAATAAAGAGATGGGGATAGGTCTGGCTGTAATAAAGAGATGGGGAGAGGTCTAGCTGTAATAAAGAGATGGGGAGAGGTCTGTCCCTAATAAAGAGATGGGGAGAGGTCTAGCTGTAATAAAGAGATGGGGAGAGGTCTGGCTGTAATAAAGAGATGGGGAGAGGTCTAGCTGTAATAAAGAGATGGGGAGAGGTCTTGTTGTAGTAAAGAGATGGGGAGAGGTCTGTCTGTAGTAAAGAGATGGGGAGAGGTCTGTCTGTAATAAAGAGATGGGGAGAGGTCTGTCTGTAGTAAAGAGATGGGGAGAGGTCTAGCTGTAGTAAAGAGATGAGGAGAGGTCTGTCAGTAATAAAGAGATGGGAGAGGTCTGTCTGTAATAAAGAGATGGGGAGAGGTCTGTCTGTAATAAAGAGATGGGGGGAGAGGTCTGTCTGTAATAAAGAGATGGGGAGAGGTCTGTCTGTAGTAAAGAGATGGGGAGAGGTCTGTCTGTAATAAAGAGATGGGGAGAGGTCTGTCTGTAATAAAGAGATGGGGAGAGGTCTAGCTGTAGTAAAGAGATGAGGAGAGGTCTGTCAGTAATAAAGAGATGGGGAGAGGTCTGTCTGTAATAAAGAGATGGGGAGAGGTCTGTCTGTAATAAAGAGATGGGGAGAGGTCTGTCTGTAATAAAGAGATGGGGAGAGGTCTGTCTGTAATAAAGAGATGGGGAGAGGTCTGTCTGTAGTAAAGAGATGGGGAGAGGTCTGTCTGTAATAAAGAGATGGGGAGAGGTCTGTCTGTAATAAAGAGATGGGGAGAGGTCTGTCTGTAGTAAAGAGATGGGGAGATGTCTGTCTGTAGTAAAGAGATGGGGAGAGGTCTGTCTGTAATAAAGAGATGGGGAGATGTCTGTCTGTAATAAAGAGATGGGGAGAGGTCTGTCTGTAATAAAGAGATGGGGAGAGGTCTATCTGTAGTAAAGAGATGGGGAGAGGTCTGTCTGTAATAAAGAGATGGGGAGAGGTCTGTCTGTAGTAAAGAGATGGGGAGAGGTCTGTCTGTAATAAAGAGATGGGGAGAGGTCTGTCTGTAGTAAAGAGATGGGGAGAGGTATGTCTGTAGTAAAGAGATGGGGAGAGGTCTGTCTGTAGTAAAGAGATGGGGAGAGGTCTGTCCCTAATAAAGAGATGGGGAGAGGTCTGTCTGTAATAAAGAGATGGGGAGAGGTCTAGCTGTAATAAAGAGATGGGGAGAGGTCTGGCCGTAATAAAGAGATGGGGAGAGGTCTGTCTGTAATAAAGAGATGGGGAGAGGTCTGTCTGTAGTAAAGAGATGGGGAGAGGTCTGTCTGTAATAAAGAGATGGGGAGAGGTCTGTCTGTAGTAAAGAGATGGGGAGAGGTATGTCTGTAGTAAAGAGATGGGGAGAGGTCTGTCTGTAGTAAAGAGATGGGGAGAGGTCTGTCCCTAATAAAGAGATGGGGAGAGGTCTGTCTGTAATAAAGAGATGGGGAGAGGTCTAGCTGTAATAAAGAGATGGGGAGAGGTCTGGCCGTAATAAAGAGATGGGGAGAGGTCTGTCTGTAATAAAGAGTGCTGCCAGTCTCTCTTGGCTAAGAGATGAGGAAAGATTGAGAGCATCACTTTTTGTTTGAATTAGAACCGTTAATGTGTTGGAAATGGTTTGTCAACTTTGTCAACACACAGCTTTGACACACACATTTACACCACCAGACATGTCACCAGGGGTCATTTCACAGTCCCCAGGTCCAGAACAAATTAAAGGAAACGTACAGTCTTATACAAAGCCACAAATGCAAGAAACTCCCTTTCATCTTAAGTAAACAGCAAACTTTAAAAAAATTTTTTAACAACACCTCACGGCACAATGCCCCCGTGTGACCTACTTGTTGTGTGTATGACATGTGAAACTGATAGAGATATATGTATATGTATCTATATGTTCATGTTTCTAAATGTACAGTACCAGTCACTCATTCAAGGTTTTTCTATGTTCTACATTGTAGAATAATAGTGAAGACATCAAAACTATGAAATAACACATATGGAATCATGTAGTAACCAAAAAAAAGTATAAATATATTTTATATTTCAGATTCTTCAACCCTTTCAGATTCTTCCACCCTTTGCCTTGATGACAGCTTTGCACACTCTTGGCATTCTCTTAACCTGCTTCACCTGGAATGCTTTTCCAACAGTTTGAAGAAGTTCCCACATATGCTGAGCACTTGTTGGCTGCTTTTCCTTCACTCTGCGGTCCAACTCATCCCAAACCATCTCAATTTGTTTGAGGTCGGGTAATCACCCGAGGCCAGGTCATCTGATGCAGCACTCCATCACTCCCCTTGGTCAAATAGCCCTTACGCAGCCTGGAGGTGTGTTGGGTCACTGTCCTGTTGAAAAACAAATGATAGTCCCACTAAGCACAAACCAGATGGGACGGCGTATCGCTGCAGAATGCTGTGGTATCCATGCTGGTTAAGTGTGCCTTGATGGACTGTCGTTTATCTTTGCTTATTTAAGTGTGTAATGCTGTCATCGTGGCAAAGGGTGGCTACTTTGAAGAATCTCAAATATAAATAATGTTTTTATTTGTTTCACACTTTTTACATGATTCCATGTGTTATTTCATAGTTTTGATGTCTTCGCTATTATTCTACAATGTAGAACATAGTAAAAACACTTGAATGAGTCGGTGTGTTCAAACTTTTGACTGGTACTGTATGTAACATTGTAGTCTTTTGTCTGTAATGTACTTTTAGTTGAATGTTGGAGCCCAGTAAGACGAGCTGTCGTCATTGGCGACGACTAATGAGGATCCTAATAAATCAAATTAAAAACACACTCCAACACCTCTCTCTCAAACACACTAACCTCTCTCTAACTTCTCTCTAACCTCTCTCTAACTGCTCTCCAACACACTAACCTCTCTCTAACCTCTCTCTAACACACCAATCTCTTTCTAACCTCTCTCTAACACACTAACCTCTCTCTAACCTCTCTCTAACACATTAACCTCTCTCTAACCTCTCTCTAACCTCTCTCTAACACACTAATCTCTCTCTAACCTCTCTCTAACACATTAACCTCTCTCTAACCTCTCTAACACACTAATCTCTCTCTAACCTCTCTCTAACCTCTCTCTAATCTCTCTCTAACACACTAACCTCTCTCTAACCTCTCTCTAACACACTAACCTCTCTCTAACACACAAACCTCTCTCTAACACACTAACCTCTCTCTAACCTCTCTCTAACACACTTACCTCTCTCTAACCTCTCTCTAACCTCTCTCTAACACACTAACCTCTCTCTAACACACTAACCTCTCTCTATCCTCTCTCTAACACACTAGCCTCTCTCTAACCTCTCTCTAACACACTAAACTCTCTCTAACCTCTCTCTAACACACTAACCTCTCTCTAACACACTAACCTCTCTCTAACCTCTCTCTAACACACAAACCTCTCTCTATCCTCTCTCTAACACACTAACCTCTCTCTAACCTCTCTCTAACACACTAACCTCTCTCTAACACACTAACCTCTCTCTAACCTCTCTCTAACACACTAACCTCTCTCTAACACACTAACCTCTCTCTAACCTCTCTCTAACACACTAACCTCTCTCTAACACACGAACCTCTCTCTAACCTCTCTCTAACACACTTACCTCTCTCTAACCTCTCTCTAACCTCTCTCTAACACACTAACCCCTCTCTAACCTCTCTCTAACCTCTCTCTCTTGTTCTCCTCAGCTATGCTCCAGAGAGGCGGAGCTTGATTCTCTGAGGGAGGAGCTACAGCCATTCAGGAGCTGTCAAGGAAAACCCAGCTACAGGTACACCCGTATGCACTCACACACACTTACACACACTTACACACACTCTCACGCACACTTACACGCACTCACACACACACACTCACACTCACACTGTGTTGTTGTTTGTGTTGCGCTGCTTTGCTTTATCTTGGCCACGTCACAGTTGTAAAATGAGAACTTGTTCTCAACTGGCCTACCTGGTTAAATAATGGGTAAATAAAATCAAATAAAATACAATAGGCCTAATGTAATCATATAAAACACATACTGTAGTCCTATTGTATTTCCTACTGTAATCATATAGAACACATACAGTAGGCCTACTGTAATCAAATAAAACACATACTGTAGTCCTATTGTATTTCCTACTGTAATCCTTTAGAACACATACTGTAGTCCTACTGTAATCATATAAACACATACTGTAGTCCTACTGTAATCATATAGAACATGTACTGTAGGCCTACTGTAATCATATAGAACACATACTGTAGTCCTACTGTAATCATATAGAACACATACTGTAGTCCTACTGTAATCATATATAACACATATTGTAATCATATAGAACACATACTGTAGGCCTACTGTAATCATATAGAACACATACTGTAATCATATAGAACACATACTGTAATCATATAGAACACATACTGTAGGCCTACTGTAATCATATAGAACATGTACTGTAATCATATAGAACACATACTGTAGTCCTACTGTAATCATATTAACACATACTGTAGTCCTACTGTAATCATATAAACACATACTGTAGTCCTACTGTAATCATATAGAACATCTACTATAGTCCTACTGTAATCATATAGAACACATACTGTAGTCCTACTGTAATCATATAGAACACATACTGTAGTCCTACTGTAATCATATATAATACATATTGTAATCATATAGAACACATAATGTAGACCTACTGTAATCATATAGAACATGTACTGTAGTCCTACTGTAATCATATAAATACATACTGTAGTTCTACTGTAATCATATAGACACATACTGTAGTCCTACTGTAATCATATAGAACATGTACTGTAGGCCTACTGTAATCATATAAACACATACTGTAGTCCTACTGTAATCATATAGAACATGTACTGTAGGCCTACTGTAATCATATATAACACATACTGTAGTCCTACTGTAATCATATAGAACACATACTGTAGTCCTACTGTAATCATATATAACACATATTGTAATCATATAGAACACATACTGTAGGCCTACTGTAATCATATAGAACACATACTGTAATCATATAGAACACATACTGTAATCATATAGAACACATACTGTAGTTCTACTGTAATCATATAGAACATGTACTGTAATCATATAGAACACATACTGTAGTCCTACTGTAATCATATAGAACATGTACTGTAGTCCTACTGTAATCATATATAACATGTACTGTAGTCCTACTGTAATCATAGAAACACATACTGTATTTCTACTGTAATCATATAGAACACATTGTGTAGTCCTACTGTAATCATATAAACACATACTGTAGTCCTACTGTAACCATATATAATACATATTGTAATAATATGGAACACATAATGTAGGCCTACTGTAATCATATAGAACACATACTGTAATCATATAGAACACATACTGTAGTCCTACTGTAATTATATAGAACATGTACTGTAGTCCTACTGTAATCATATAGAACATGTACTGTAGTCCTACTGTAATCATATAAATACATACTGTAGTCCTACTGTAATCATATAAACACATACTGTAGGCCTACTGTAATCATATAGAACACATACTGTAATCATATAGAACACATACTGTAGTCCTACTGTAATCATATAGAACACATACTGTAGTTCTACTGTAATCATATAGAACATGTACTGTAATCATATAGAACACATACTGTAGTCCTACTGTAATCATATAGAACATGTACTGTAGTCCTACTGTAATCATATTTAACATGTACTGTAGTCCTACTGTAATCATGGAAACACATACTGTAGTCCTACTGTAATCATATAGAACACGTTGTGTAGTCCTACTGTAATCATATAGAACACATACTGTAGTCCTACTGTAATCATATTGAACACATAATGTAGGCCTACTGTAATCATATAGAACACATACTGTAATCATATAGAACACATACTGTAGTCCTACTGTAATCATATAGAACACATACTGTAGTCCTACTGTAATCATATATAACACATATTGTAATCATATAGAACACATACTGTAGGCCTACTGTAATCATATAGAACACATACTGTAATCATATAGAACACATACTGTAATCATATAGAACACATACTGTAGGCCTACTGTAATCATATAGAACACATACTGTAATCATATAGAACACATACTGTAGTCCTACTGTAATCATATAGAACATGTACTGTAGTCCTACTGTAATCATATAGAACACATACTGTAGTCCTACTGTAAACATTTAGAACACATACTGTAATCATATAGAACACATACCGTAGTCCTACTGTACTCTTCTAGAACACATACTGTAATCATATAGGACACATACTGTATGCCTACTGTAAGTCCAGAGACTAGAGACTATGAGGAACGGTAGTGGCTCCAGACAGTGCTTTGAAGGGCTGGTTGATCTCCCCCTCCAGGATGGAGAAGCTGTCTTGGTTAAAGTACAGGGATTCTAGTGGGGGGATATAGGTAGCACACAGGAGGACATTTGTCTCTGTTGTACAGGGATTCTAGTTTGGGGATATAGGTAGCACACAGGAGGACATTTGTCTCTGTTGTACAAGGATTCTAGTGGTGGGATAGAGGTAGCACACAGGAGGACATGTTTATCTGTTGTACAGGGATTCTAGTGGGGGGATAGAGGTAGCACACATGAGGACATTTGTCTCTGTTGTACAGGGATTCTAGTGGTGGGATAGAGGTAGCACACAGGAGGACATGTTTATCTGTTGTACAGGGATTCTAGTGGGGGGATAGAGGTAGCACACAGGAGGACATGTTTATCTGTTGTGATCATTTCCTTTGGAATTTCGAGCCAAATGTAAACTGTTCCTGTTTTGATTAATTTAATAGAGTGAGTTATGTCTGTTCTATACCAAATTATCATACCCCCTGAGACCCTTCCCTGTTTCACACCTGGTAGTGTGGTGGATGGGACTACCTGCTCTCTGTAACCTAGAGGGCAACCAGTGGGTCTGTCTCCTCTATACCACCCACCTGGTAGTGTGGTGGATGGGACTACCAGCTCTCTGTAACCTAGGGGGAAACCAGTGGGTCTGTCTCCTCTATTACCACCCACCTGGTAGTGTGATGGATGGGACTACCAGCTCTCTGTAACCTAGGGGGAAACCAGTGGGTCTGTCTCCTCTATTACCACCCACCTGGTAGTGTGATGGATGGGACTACCAGCTCTCTGTAACCTAGGGGGAAACCAGTGGGTCTGTCTCCTCTATACCAGGTTTCTTGTAGGATGCCAATGTCAGGTTCCTGCTCTTTAGGCCAAAGGCAGATGACCTCAGGCATTGGAAATTCCATTATGAGATAGTGAAGGCTTTGTGTTCCATAAAGTGTCCAATGTTGTTGGTTGTGTGGTTTGGCCTCAGACCAGTAAGTGTGAGCAGAGCCTGCTGAGTATCTGGTACATTCCATTGGCTTGGGCTTGTTTAAGAGTGGGGGTTGGGCCTGTTTTCCCTCTCACTACCTGGGCATATGTGTGACTTCCATGTTGGGGCCCTCTTTGCTGGGGTGGGGTGCATGGGGTGGGCAGGAGGGGCATAGGTCTGATCTGAGGGGGCATAAATGGGGTGTGGGCATGGCTGACTTGGGGGATTGTTGATTGTTTGGGGTGGGGGTGTGCATGTGGCTGATGGTGTTGTGGTCTGGATGTGAGTCCTCTCGGCGTGGGTCCTCTATGTGTAGGTCCAGGGGGGGGGGGTTTATTCATCTGTTTCTCCTGTGTGAAGTGTAGGGGCTGCGTTTGAGAGCGATGTCCTTTAGAGTCCGGGCGAAGGTGGGCACTGCTGCCTTGTAGAGGTGGACCTGGTCATAAAGGCTGTTCAAGTCCAGGGTGGAGTGGTGGGCCAGGTAAACATTTGGTTTTGAATCTCTCTCTCTCTCTCTCTCTCTCTCTGTGTAGCTCCCTGGAGAGCGAGGTGTGTACGGTGCGAGCGGAGAGAGACAGTCTGACCCAGCAGCTGCTGAACACCATTCAACATAAGGTGGTGCTGTCGCAGGAGGTCGACGCATTTCAGGTAGGTCTGGGGGGTGACATGGCAGGTGGGTCTGGGGGTGACATGGCAGGTGGGTCTGGGGGCGACATGGCAGGTAGGTCTGGGGGTGACATGGCAGGTGGGTCTGGGGGGGTGACATGGCAGGTGGGTCTGGGGGCGACATGGCAGGTGGGTCTGGGGGTGACGGTGGCAGGTGGGTCTGGGGGTGACATGGCAGGTGGGTCTGGGGGTGACATGGCAGGTGGGTCTGGGGGTGACATGGCAGGTGGGTCTGGGGGTGACATGGCAGGTGGGTCTGGGGGTGACATGGCAGGTGGGTCTGGGGGTGACATGGCAGGTGGGTCTGGGGGGTGACATGGCACAGGTGGGTCTGGGGGGTGACATGGCAGGTGGGTCTGGGGGTGACATGGCAGGTGGGTCTGGGGGTGACATGGCAGGTGGGTCTGGGGGGTGACATGGCACAGGTGGGTCTGGGGGTGACATGGCAGGTGGGTCTGGGGGTGACATGGCAGGTGGGTCTGGGGAGTGACATGGCAGGTGGGTCTGGGGGTGACATGGCAGGTGGATCTGGGGGTGACATGGCAGGTGGGTCTGGGGGTGACATGGCAGGTGGGTCTGGGGGTGACATGGCAGGTGGGTCTGGGGGTGACATGGCAGGTGGGTCTGGGGGCGACATGGCAGGTGGGTCTGGGGGGTGACATGGCAGGTGGGTCTGGGGGTGACATGGCAGGTGGGTCTGGGGGTGACATGGCAGGTGGGTCTGGGGGTGACATGGCACAGGTGGGTCTGGGGGTGACATGGCAGGTGGGTCTGGGGAGTGACATGGCAGGTGGGTCTGGGGGTGACATGGCAGGTGGGTCTGGGGGTGACATGGCAGGTGGGTCTGGGGGTGACATGGCAGGTGGGTCTGGGGGTGACATGGCAGGTGGGTCTGGGGGTGACGGTGGGCTTGTTTTCTCAGACTGACAGTTACAGTACAAAGAAGAAAACATTTCAATTTACTATTTTATTTTATCGACCTCTCTCCCCACTTTCAACCCCTTCTCTCGCTCTTCCCCTCCTTCTCCCCCTCCCTCTCTCTCTCCCTACCTCTCTCTCCCCCTCCCTCTCGCTCTCTCCTACAATCTCGCTCTCTTCCCCCTCTCGGCCTCTCCCCTCACTCTTCCCTCCCCCTCTCGCTCTCTCCACTCCGCTCTCTCTCCCTTCTCTCTCTCCTCTCCCCTCGCTCTCCCCCTCTCTCTTTCTTTCAGGAGGACATGCGCCTGCTGATAAGTCAGCAGGTGCAACAGCAGGCAGAGGAGAAAGAGAGAGAAAAGGAAGGAGAGAAAGAGAGCAAGAGGAAGGGGCTGCAGAGAACCCGGTCCATGAGAGTCAGAGGAGAGAGAGGGAAAGGAGGATTCTTCTCTTCTCTCTTTAAAGGGGATGAATAGAGAGATGGAGGGACATAAAAACGGGGGAGAGAGGGGGAAAGAGAGGATTCTTCTCTCTTTAAAGGGGATGAATAGAGAGATGGAGGGACATAGAAACGGGGGAGAGAGGGGGGAAAGAGAGGATTCTTCTCTCTTTAAAGGGGATGAATAGAGAGATGGAGGGACATAGAAACGGGGGAGAGAGGGGGAAAGAGAGGATTCTTCTCTCTTTAAAGGGGATGAATAGAGAAATGGAGGGACATAGAAACGGGGGAGAGAGGGAAAGAGAGGACAGATATTTGATGTAAATATTGAAATATAGATCACATGGTTAAACATTAAGATATTTAGTTTATACTGTAATGTTTTACACATTCGAAAGTCTCTCAGCCTATCACACAATGTTATGCAAATTAGTTCCTGTATGTGAGGATACTGGGGGTAGTTTTTGGTGAGGCGTTTGTGCAGCAGGTCAGTGCTGGTGTGCACTGTCTGTGTTCATCCAAATAAATTACAACTTGATTGTTTTATGGGAAATCAGTGTCCTAGACTGTTTACGCTAGTCAACAAACTACATGCGCCTGTCGGTGGCCTTACAGGCTCATTACAATACTATACCACGTCCATGTAATGTTGAGAATGTTCTACTGTGTATATTTAGAATGTTCTACTGTGTATATTTAGAATGTTCTACTGTGCATATTTAGAATGTTCTACTGTGTATATTTAGAATGTTCTACTGTGCATATTTAAAATGTTCTACTGTGCATATTTAGAATGTTCTACTGTGTATATTTAGAATGTTCTACTGTGTATATTTAGAATGTTCTACTGTGTATATTTAGAATGTTCTACTGTGTATATTTAGAATGTTCTACTGTGTATATTTAGAATGTTCTACTGTGTATATTTAGAATGTTCTACTGTGTATATTTAGAATGTTCTACTGTGTATATTTAGAATGTTCTACTGTGTATATACAGTGCCTTGCAAAATTGTTCAGCCCTTATTGGATTTATGACAATGAATTACATTTTTTCATCCCACATTTTCATAACACAATAAAATATGAAGAAATCCAAGGGGCCTGAAAACATTATGCAAGTGTAACGGCGTTCTTCGTTTGTCGAAAGAGAGTCGGACCGAAATGCAGCGTGGTGGTTACTCATGTCTTTAATGAAACAAATGACGATACATGAAATAACTTATAAATACAAAAACAACAAACGGAACGTGAAAAACCTATACAACCTGTCTGGTGAACACTAACACAGAGACAGGAACAATCACCCACAAACACACAGTGAAACCCAGGCTGCCTAAATATGGTTCCCAATCAGAGACAACGATAATCACCTGACTCTGATTGAGAACCGCCTCAGGCAGCCATAGACTAATCTATACACCCCACACAACCCTAAGACGAAACACACTACAAATAAACCCATGTCACACCCTGGCCTGACTCAATAATATAACATAATAAATATAGACCAGGGCGTAACAGCAAGAAGCTGTATATACAGTATATTCATGATACTATTGTGTTAATATACAGTATATTCATGATACTATTATGTTTACATACAGTATATAAATTCATGATACTATTGTGTTTATATATAGTATATTCATGATACTATTGTGTTTATATACAGTATATACATTCATGATACTATTGTGTTTATATACATATATACACTACCATTCTGTTATGAACTTGAGTGAAGACCCAAAAGCGGTTTTAACAGAAAACAGAGTTCTTTAATGAAAAAACAGGAATGGCATAAATCCTCTTCCAACGTTGTCAGCGGAACAAAAAGAACGTTAGTATAGTGCAGGAGGCACCTGCCAGGCAGACTCCGACAGGACAGGACAAGGTGGAAGCAAACGAGACGACAGCTTGCTTCTGGCATCAAAAAACACAAACAAGAATCAGACACTGAAAGTAGCAGGAACAGAGAAAGAAATAGAGACCTAATCAGAGGGGGAAGAGAGAACAGGTGTGAAAGAGTGAATGAGCTAGTTAGAGGAGATGTAGAACAGCTGAAGAATGAGAGACAGAGAAGGTAACCTAAAAAGACCAGCAGAGAGAGAGAGTGAAGAGAAAGGACAGGAACAGACATAACAAGACATGACAGTACCCCCCCCCACTCACCGAGCGCCTCCTGGCGCACTCGAGGAGGAAACCTGGCGGCAACGGAGGAAATCATCGATCAGCGAACGGTCCAGCACGTCCCGAGAGGGAACCCAACTCCTCTCCTCAGGACCGTACCCCTCCCAATCCACTAGGTACTGATGACCACGGCCCCGAGGGCGCATGTCCAAAATCTTACGAACCCTGTAGATGGGTGCGCCCTCGACAAGGATGGGGGGGGAGGGACGAGCGGGGGCGAAGAACGGGCTTAACACAGGAGACATGGAAGACCGGGTGAACGCGACGAAGATAGCGCGGGAGAAGAAGTCGCACTGCGACAGGATTAATGACCTGGGAAATACGGAACGGACCAATGAACCGCGGGGCCAACTTGCGAGAAGCTGTCTTAAGGGGAAGGTTCTGAGTGGAGAGCCATACTCTCTGACCGCAACAATATCTAGGACTCTTGGTCCTACGCTTATTAGCGGCCCTCACAGTCTGCGCCCTATTACGGCAAAGTGCCGACCTGACCCCCTTCCAGGTGCGCTCGCAACGCTGGACAAAAGCCTGAGCGGAGGGGACGCAGGACTCGGCGAGCTGAGATGAGAACAGCGGAGGCTGGTACCCGAGGCTACACTGAAAAGGGGATAGACCGGTAGCAGACGAGGGAAGCGAGTTGTGGGCGTACTCTGCCCAGGGAGCTGTTCTGACCAAGACGCAGGGTTACGAAAAGAAAGACTGCGTAAAATGCGACCAACAGTCTGATTGGCCCGTTCGGCTTGACCGTTAGACTGGGGATGAAAGCCGGACGAGAGACTGACGGAAGCCCCAATCAAACGGCAAAACTCCCTCCAAAATTGAGACGTGAACTGCGGGCCTCTGTCGGAAACGACGTCAGACGGAAGGCCATGAATTCGGAAAACATTCTCGATAATGATCTGAGCCGTCTCCTTAGCAGAAGGGAGCTTATCGAGAGGAATGAAATGAGCCGCCTTAGAGAATCTATCGACAACCGTAAGAATAACTGTCTTCCCCGCTGATGAAGGCAGTCCGGTGATAAAATCTAAAGCGATGTGAGACCACGGTCGAGAGGAATGGGAAGCGGTCTGAGACGGCCGGCAGGAGGAGAGTTCCCAGATTTAGTCTGCGCGCAGACCGAACAAGCGGCGACAAATCGACGCGCGTCACGTTCCCGAGTGGGCCACCAGAAACGCTGGCGAATGGAAGCGAGCGTACCCCGAACGCCGGGGTGGCCGGCTAACTTGGCAGAGTGGGCCCACTGAAGAACGGCCGGACGAGTAGGAACGGGAACGAACAGAAGGTTCCTAGGACAAGCTCGCGGCGACGGAGTGTGAGCGAGTGCTTGCTTTACCTGCCTCTCAATTCCCCAGACAGTCAACCCGACAACACGCCCGTCAGGAGAATCCCCTCGGGGTCGGTGGAGACCTCAGAAGAACTGAAGAGACGAGATAAAGCATCAGGCTTGGTGTTTTTTGAGCCCGGACGATAAGAAATAACAAACTCGAAACGACGAAAAACAGAGCCCAACGAGCCTGACGCGCATTAAGTCGTTTGGCTGAACGGATGTACTCAAGGTTCCTATGGTCAGTCCAAACGACAAAAGGAACGGTCGCCCCCTCCAACCACTGTCGCCATTCGCCTAGGGCTAAGCGGATGGCGAGCAGTTCGCGATTACCAACATCATAGTTACGTTCTGACGGCGATAAGCGATGAGAGAAAAACGCGCAAGGATGGACCTTGCCGTCAGAGAGAGAGCGCTGAGAAAGAATGGCTCCCACGCCCACCTCTGACGCGTCAACCTCAACAACAAACTGGCTAGAGATGTCAGGTGTAACAAGAATAGGAGCGGATGTAAAACGATTCTTAAGAAGATCAAAAGCTCCCTGGGCGGAAACGGACCACTTAAAGCACGTCTTAACAGAAGTAAGGGCTGTGAGGGGAGCTGCCACCTGACCGAAATTACGGATGAAACGACGATAGAAATTAGCGAAGCCCAGAAAGCGCTGCAGCTCGACGCGTGACTTAGGAACGGGCCAATCAATGACAGCCTGGACCTTAGCGGGATCCATCTTAATGCCCTCAGCGGAAATAACGGAACCGAGAAAGGGACAGAGGCGGCATGAAAAATGCACTTCTCAGCCTTCACATAAAGACAGTTCTCCAAAAGGCGCTGGAGGACGCGTCGCACGTGCTGAACATGAATCGAGAGAGACGGAGAAAAATCAGGATATCATCCATGTAAACGAAAACAAAAATGTTCAGCATGTCTCTCAGGACGTCGTTAACTAGTGCCTGAAAGACAGCTGGAGCGTTAACGAGGCCGAAAGGAAGAACCCGGTATTCAAAGTGCCCTAACGGAGTGTTAAACGCCGTCTTCCACTCGTCCCCCTCCCTGATGCGCACGAGATGGTAGGCGTTACGAAGGTCCAATTTGGTGAAAAACCTGGCTCCCTGCAGGATCTCGAAGGCTGAAGACATAAGAGGAAGCGGATAACGATTCTTAACTGTTATGTCATTCAGCCCTCGATAATCCACGCATGGGCGCAGGGACCCGTCCTTCTTCTGAACAAAAAAAAACCCCCGCTCCGGCGGGAGAGGAGGAGGAGACAATGGTACCGGCGTTGAGCGAAACCGACAAATAATCCTCGAGAGCCTTACGTTCGGGAGCCGACAGAGAGTATAATCTACCCCGGGGGGGAGTAGTTCCCGGAAGGAGATCAATACTACAGTCATACGACCGGTGTGGAGGGAGAGAAGTGGCCTTGGAACGACTGAACACCGTGCGCAGATCGTGATACTCCTCCGGCACCCCTGTCAAATCGCCAGGCTCCTCCTGTGAAGTAGAGACAGAGGAAACAGGAGGGATAGCAGACATTAAACAGGTTACATGACAAGAAACATTCCAGGATAGGATAGTATTACTAGACCAATTAATAGAAGGGTTATGGCGCACTAGCCAGGGATGACCCAAAACAACAGGTGTAAAAGGTGAACGAAAAATTAAAAAAGAAATGGTTTCGCTATGATTACCAGAGACAGTGAGGGTTAAAGGCAGCGTCTCACGCTGAATCTTGGGGAGAGAACTACCATCTAAAGCGAACAAGGCCGTGGGCTCCCCTAACTGTCTGAGAGGAATGTCATGTTCCCGAGCCCAGGTCTCGTCCATAAAACAGCCCTCCGCCCCAGAGTCTATCAAGGCACTGCAGGAAGCAGATGAACCGGGCCAGCGGAGATGGACCGGAAAAGTAGTGCGTGATCCAGAAGGAGAGGCCTGAGTAGTTGCGCTCACCAGTAGCCCTCCTCTTACTGATGAGCTCTGGCTTTTACTGGACATGAGGTGACAAAATGACCAGCGGAGCCGCAGTAGAGACAGAGGCGATTGGTGATTCTCCGTTCCTTCTCCTTGGCCGAGATGCGGATACCCCCCAGCTGCATAGGCTCAGCATCCGAGCCGGCGGAGGAGGGTGGCAGTGATGCGGCAGGTGGCAGTGATGTGGAGAGGGGAGCAGCGGAGAACGCGAGCTCCTTTCCTCGAGCTCGGCGACGAAGATCAAACCGTCGCTCTATGCGAATAGCGAGAGCTATTAAGGAGTCCAGACTGGAAGGAACCTCCCGGGAGAGGATCTCGTCCTTAACCTCGACGAGGAGACCCTCCAGAAAACGAGCGAGCAAAGCCGGCTCGTTCCAGTCACTTGAGGCAGCGAGAGTGCGAAACTCAATAGAATAATCCGTTATGGATCGATTCCCCTGACATAGGGAAGACAGGGCCCTGGAAGCCTCCTCCCCAAAAACAGAACGGTCAAAAACCCGTATCAACTCCTCCTTAAAGTCTTGATACTGGTTAATACACTCAGCCCTCGCCTCCCAGACTGCCGTGCCCCACTCACGCGCCCGTCCGGTAAGGAGAGAAATGACGTAGGCGATGCGGTCTGCGCTCCTGGAGTAAGTGTTGGGCTGGAGAGAGAACACCACATCACACTGAGTGAGGAATGAGCGGCACTCAGTGGGCTCCCCAGAGTAACATGGCGGGTTGTTGATCCTGGGCTCCGGAGACTCGGAAACCCTGGAAGTGGGCGGTGGATCGAGGTGGAGTTGGTGAACCTGTCTTGTGAGGTCGGAGACTTGGACGGCCAGGGTCTCAACGGCATGTCGAGCAGCAGACAATTCCTCCTCGTGTCTGCCTAGCATCGCTCCCTGGATCTCGACGGCGGAGTGAAAAGGGTCCGGAGCCGCTGGGTCCATTCTTGGTCTGATTCTTCTGTTATGAACTTGAGTGAAGACCCAAAAGCGGTTTTAACAGAAAACAGAGTTCTTTAATGAAAAAACAGGAATGGCATAAATCCTCTTCCAACGTTGTCAGCGGAACAAAAAGAACGTTAGTATAGTGCAGGAGGCACCTGCCAGGCAGACTCCGACAGGACAGGACAAGGTGGAAGCAAACGAGACGACAGCTTGCTTCTGGCATCAAAAAACACAAACAAGAATCAGACACTGAAAGTAGCAGGAACAGAGAAAGAAATAGAGACCTAATCAGAGGGGGAAGAGAGAACAGGTGTGAAAGAGTGAATGAGCTAGTTAGAGGAGATGTAGAACAGCTGAAGAATGAGAGACAGAGAAGGTAACCTAAAAAGACCAGCAGAGAGAGAGAGTGAAGAGAAAGGACAGGAACAGACATAACAAGACATGACACATTCAAAAGTTTGGAGTCAAATGACCTTGTTTTTGAAAGAAAATTTAAAAGAATTGTCCATTAAAATAACATCAAATTGATCAGAAATACAGTGTAGAAATTGTTAATGTTGTCAGTGACTATTGTAGCTGGAAACGGCTGATTTTTAATGGAATATCTATATTGGCGTACAGAGGCCCATTATCAGCAACCATCACTCCTGTGTACAGCTGAAAACTGTTGTCCTGAATAAAGAAGAGATAAAACTGGCCTTTCGTCTAGATGAGTATCTGGAGCATCAGCATTTGTGTGTTCGATTACAGGCTCAAAATGGCCAGAAACAAATACCTTTCTTCTGAAACTCATCAGTCTATTCTTGTTCTGAGAATTGAAGGCTATTCCATGTGAGAAATTGTTAAGAAACTGAAGTTCTCGTACAACGCTGTGTACTACTCCCTTCAAAGAACAGAGCAAACTGGCCCTAACCAGAATAGAAAGAGGAGTGGGAGGCCCCGGTGCACAACTGAGCAAGAGGACAAGTACATTAAATAGTACCCGCAAAACACCAGTCTCAACACCAACAGTTCCTCTGTTGACGTTGAGGCTGCTGTTTTGAGGGTAATATTCCTCTGTCCAGTGTCTGTGTTCTTTTGCCCATCTTAATCTTTTCTTTTTATTGGCTATTCTGAGATATGGCTTTTTCTTTGCAACTCTGCCTAGAAGGCCAGCCTCCCAGAGACGCCTCTTCACTGTTGACGTTGAGACCCCAGAGAAGCTTAAATTATCTAACCATATGGACACCGTGGTGAAGAAGGCATGACAGCGACTCTTCATCCTCAGGTTGCTGAAGAAATTCGGCATGTCCCGAGGGCCCTCACAGTGTTCTTCGAGAGCATATGGTCGGGCTGCATCACAGATTGGTACGGCAAATCCCCCGCCGCGGACTGCAAGGTGCTTAAGAGGGTGATACGTGCAGCCGAACGCACCATTGAGTACGCGCGGCCTGCCCTCCAGGACAGCTACACCACCGGGTGTCGCAGGAAGGCCAAGAAGATCATCAGGGACCCCATTCTTCTTTACAATATCGACCTACCCTGGCCAAACCCGGACGACGCTGGGCCAATTGTACGCCGCCCTATTGGACTCCCAATCACGGCCGGATGTGATACAGCCTGGATATTAAACACTGGACCCTGCAGTCACACCTCAACCCTGTACATGTGACTATTGAACACTCTGAACATGAATCTGATTTGTTTATTTTTTAATAGAAACATTGTAGAGAACATCTGATTGGTTTATTTTGAAAAAAAAAACATTGTATAGAGAACCGACAACAGAGTACAAAAACACATGACAGCAACAACACTTATTTCCAACTGTAGTGACTGCCACGTCAGACCGAGGACAGGGGTTCCCATGCTCATTCCAAAGGACAAGTTCTGGGTGTGTGCAGGGTGTGTGCCTTTATTAGTCAATCATAAAGGTAAGATTTGGGCCCCAACACCAATTGGTCCTTGGTGGGAAAGACAGGCAGGACTAAAACAATCAACTCAAAATAAACAGGTAAATATGTGCATCAGAAATACAAGTAGCCCTGCCATCCTTACCCATACATAGTTAAGAGTCAGGGGTTAGAGGTCAGGGTAGGTTTAGGGTTGGTTCAGGACGAGGTTCATATGTACTGAAGGAGCATAGACTAGCTCCGGGAGAATGCACATCTAAGCACGACCCCTGACACCTGACCTCTAACTCGGGAGAATACAGTTTACAGTCAGATAGTCTATCCTGAGACTGCTGGGACCTCCTGTCCCATCTGTCAGTTGTTCCGTCTGTCGTTCTGTCAGCAGTTACGTCAGTGGTAATGTCAGTAGTTCCGTCTGCAGTTCTGTCGTTGGCTCTGTCAGTAGTTCTGTCTGTGTCTGTCTCTGTGTCGCTCTGGTTGGATACACTGTCCCAGGCCAGAGTATAGCCAGAGGAGAGAGTGGAGGAGGGAGAGGAGAGAGAGGGGGAGAGAGACGAGGAAGACAAGGGAGAGGGGGAGGTAGACAGGGATAGTAGGGTGTGAGGTGCAGTTGCCCCTAGACGCTGATCTTGGGTCCATTTTGTATTTCCTCCACTAATGGTTAAGGGAAAGACGGTGAGAGGGGAAGCTGATCCTAGATCTGTATGTAGGGAACAGGGCAGGAGGGTCTCTGTCTCCAGGTGGTTGTCAAGGGAACAGGGCAGGAGGGTCTCTGTCTCCAGGTGGTCATCAAGGGAACAGGGCAGGAGGGTCTCTGTCTCCAGGTGGTTGTCAAGGGAACAGGGCAGGAGGGTCTCTGTCTCCAGGTGGTTGTCAAGGGAACAGGGAAGGAGAGTCTCTGTCTCCAGGCGGATGTCAAGGTGAAAAGTCATGACAGCTCTCAGGTAACCAGAGGGGGCAGTCCCACACATCACTGGGTGACACACCACCTGTTCCGGAATCACCATGCACCGTGCTGAACGCACACACACACTCTACACAAACACATACACACACCAAGAAAGAGTTAACACCCAAACACACACAAGCACACAACAGGGAGATCACTAAATTTGGACTTCAATTTTAGATGTTTGTCCATGTTCCCCAAACATTAAAAACGGATCTATTTTGCACACCCAAAAAAATGAACAGGCAACAGCTTACTGCTTAGCACTGGGGTCAAACCCACAAACCTCAGAGCCATAGGCAACAGCTTAGCACTGGGGTCAAACCTATGAACCTCAGAGCCATAGGCAACAGCTTACTGCTTAGCACTGGGGTCAAACCTACGAACCTCAGAGCCATAGGCAACAGCTTAGCACTGGGGTCAAACCTACGAACCTCAGAGCCATAGGCAACAGCTTACTGCTTAGCACTGGGGTCAAACCTACGAACCTCAGAGCCATAGGCAACAGCTTACTGCTTAGCACTGGGGTCAAACCCACAAACCTCAGAGCCATAGGCAACAGCTTACTGCTTAGCACTGGGGTCAAACCCACAAACCTCAGAGCCATGGGCAACAGCTTACTGCTTAGCACTGGGGTCAAACCCACGAACCTCAGAGCCATAGGCAACAGCTTACTGCTTAGCACTGGGGTCAAACCCACGAACCTCAGAGCCATAGGCAACAGCTTACTGCTTAGCACTGGGGTCAAACCTACAAACCTCAGAGCCATAGGCAACAGCTTACTGCTTAGCACTGGGGTCAAACCCACGAACCTCAGAGCCATGGGCAACAGCTTACTCCACGAAGCTATCACCATAATATATATATATATATATATTTAACATCCTCCCAAACCTTAGTCCTATTCTTAACCAGTCTGAATGAATGTCATAACTGTTACCTGTCAAGGTGTTTCTGATTCAACCCTGTTGTAAAACCTCTAAACACACGGAATGAAAGCAGTCCTAAACAGGTTCAAAAAAATGACTTTTGTCAATAATGCGTCACCGTGAAACAATGAGGACTTGTTGCAAACACACATATATTATTATTATTATTATTACTATTATTATTATTATTATTATTATTATGGTTTAGTGGGTGGGTACCAGAGCTGTGGGGGTGGGGTCTGTGCTCTTCAGGACACAGCGTGTCACAGCGATCAGACCAATTAGAACAGCCAGAAGCAGGAACACGCCCACAGTCATGCCCACCAATCTCTGATGACCTGGAAAGTCACAAACACACATAAACACAAAGTAAAAAGGATCTATCTAACCTGTAACAGAAACAAGGAAGGAAACAATTTGATCTAATGAAGCTCTGTTCAGTCTGAAACAGTTTGATCAAATGGGCCTGAGTAACAGGCAGTTTACTTTGGACATGCATTTCATCCGGAGGTGAAAATATTGCCCCCAACCCTAATGAAGTTAATCAGAATTTGCAAAGCAATGTGAGAGACCAGTAGTACTGTGAAGAGTGCAAAGAGAGTAATGCAACAAGGTCCCTGGGTGGATATGGCTAGTCCCGTGCCACAGAGTTCAGCAGGGTTACAGTAGCTGGAAAGAAACTGTTCTTGAGCTGGTGAGGGAACGTAAAGACCTGTACCGCCTTCCTGATGGTAGGAGGGCAAACAGTTTGTGGCATGGATGTGAATGGTTCCTGATGATGTCTCGCACACTAAGCAGACACCGCTTGCACTGGAGGTCTACGATGGCAGGGAGCTGGGCACCAGTGATGTGCTGGGTGGTTTTCACCACCTGTTGCAGGGCCTTCCAGTCGGCCACGGAGCTTCCACCAAACCACACAGTGGGCAGTTAGTCAGAATGCTCTCGACCATGCAGCGCGTCCCACCTGGCCAAAAGCCAGTGAAAATGCAGTGCGCCAAATTCAAATAAATTACTATAAAAATCTAACTTTCATTAAATCACACATGCAAGATAGCAAATTAAAGCTACACTTGTTGTGAATCCAGCCAACGTGTCAGATTTCAAAAAGACTTTTCGGCGAAAGCAAACAATGGTATTATCTGAGGATAGCACCTCTGTAAACAAAGAGAGAATAGCATATTTCAACCCTGCAGATGCAACACAAAAACGCAGAAATAAAAATATAATTCAAGCCTTACCTTTGACGAGCTTCTTTTGTTGGCACTCCAATATGTCCCATAAACATCACAAATGGTCCTTTTGTTCCATTAATTCCGTCTATATATCCAAAATATCAATTTATTTGGTGAGTTTGATCCAGAAAAACACCGGTTCCAACTTGCGCAACGTGAAAAAATATCTCAAAAGTTACCTGCAAACTTTGCCAAAACATTTCAAACTACTTTTGTAATACAACTTTAGGTATTTTTTAATGTAAATAATCGATGAAATTGAAGACGGGATGATCTGTTTTCAATACAGGGGGAAAACAAACTGTAGCTAGCTTTCTGGTCACACGCCTCTATCTAAAAGTACACTTGAAGTGACCCTCGTTTTGAACAGGGCTACTTCTTTATTACACAAAGGAAAAACCTCAACCAATTTATAAAGACTGGTGACATCTAGTGGAAGCGGTAGGAACTGCAAGAAGGTCCCGTAGAACTCTGGATTCCCAATGAAAACCCATTGAAAAGAGAGTGACCTCGTCGGGGTTTCGCCTGCTAAATAAGTTCTGTTATAGTCACAGACATGATTCAAACAGTTTCGGAAACTTCAGAGTGTTTTCTATCCCCATCTACTAATAATATGCATATCTTATATTCTGGGGATAAGTAGCAGGCAGTTGAATCTGGGCATGCATTTCATCCGGACGTGAAAATACTGCCCCCTGTCACCAAGCAGTTAAAAGTTCCCCAGGATCTTGGGAGACAGGCCTTCTTCAGCCTCCTCAAAAAGGCGCTGCCTCTTTGACCAGGGTTGACATGTTGAGGGTCCAGGAGAGGGCGTCGGAGATGTAGACACCCAGGAATTTGAAGCTGGGCACATGCGCCATCTCAGTACCATCAATGAGAACTGGGGCGTGGCTGGAGCTTTCAGACTTCCTGTAATCCACAATGAGCTCCTTGGTTTTCTTTGTCATCGGTGAAGAGGGAGTGGAGGGGGCTCAGTACGCAGCTGGAGTTCAGGTTCAGGGTTGAGGAGGTGAAGTTGTCTGACAGACTGGGGTCCAAAGTCCAGTTACACAGAGATGATGGTCATGGAGCTTGGTGACCAGCCTAGAGGGATGCTGAGCTAAAGTCTATGAACAGCATTTTCACATAGAGTTGAAGTCGGATCATCACTTTATTTTAAGAATGTGAAATGTCAGAATAAAATCAGAGAGAATGATTTATTTCAGCTTTTATTTCTTCATCACGTTTCCAGTGGGTCAGAAGTTTACATACACTCAATTAGAATTTGGTAGCATTGCCTTTAAATTGTTTAACTTTGATCAAATGGTTCAGGTACCCTTCCCTACTTCCCACAATAAGTTGAGTGAATGTTCCTCCTGACAGAGCTGGTGTAACTGAGTCAGGTTTGTAGGCCTCCTTGCTCGCACATTCTTTTTCAGTTCTGCCCACACATTTTCTATGGGATTGAGGTCAGGGCTTTGTGATGGACTTTGTTGTCCTTAAGCCATTTTGCCACAACTTTGGAAGTATTGTCCATTTGGAAGACCCATTTGCGACCAAGTTTTAACTTCCTGACTGATGTCTTGAGATGTTGCTTCAATATATCCACGTAATTTTCCTACCTCATGATGCCATATATTTTGTGAAGTGCACCAGTCCCTCCTGCAGCAACGCACACCCACAACATGATGCTGCCACCCCCGTGCTTCATGGTTTGGATGGTGTTCTTCGGCTTGCAAGCGTCCCGCTTTTTCCTCCAATCATAACGATGGTCATTATGGCCAAACAGTTCTATTTTTGTTTCATCAGACCAGAGGAAATTTCTCCAAAAAGTACGATCTTTGTCCCCATGTGCAGTTGCAAACCGTAGTCTTGCTTTTTTTATGGCGGTTTTGGAGCAGTGGCTTCTTCCTTGCTGAGCGGCCTTTCAGGATATGTTGATATAGGACTTGTTTTACTGTGGATATAGATAGTTTTGTACCTGTTTCCTCCAGCATCTTCATAAGGTCCTTTGCTGTTGTTCTGGGATTGATTTGCACATTTCGCACCAAAGTACGTTCATCTCTAGGAGACAGAACGAGTCTCCTTCCTGAGCGGTATGACGGCTGCATGGTCCCATGGTGTTTATACTTGCATACTATTGTTTGTAGAGATTAACGTGGTACCTTCAGGCATTGGAAATTGCTCCCAAGGATGAACCAGAGTTGTGGAGGTCTACAATTTATTTTCTGAGGTCTTGGCTGAATTATTTTGATTTTCCCATGATGTCAAGCAAAGAGGCACTGAGTTTGAAGGTTGACCTTGAAATACATCTCCAATTGACTCAAATTCACTCAAATAGCCTATCAGAAGCTTCTAAAGCCATGACATCATTTTTGTTAACTTCTTCTTTTTTATTTGTTAACTTCTTTTGGATCATTGGGACGCTAGCTACCTCGACAACATCCTGTGAAATTGCAGAGCACAAAATTCAAAAAACAAAAGTAGTAATATTAAACATTCATAAAAATACAAGTGTTATACACCATTCTTTAGCTTAGAATCTTGGTAATCGAACCGCTTTGTCTGATTTACAATAGGCTTTACGGCAAAAGCATAGCATTTGATCGTCTGAGGACAGCGCCTCACCCACTTCCTGCATTAACATGAATTCATAACCTGCACAGGTGTCACAAAAATCAAAAACAGCGATAAAATGAATCACTTACCTTTGAAGATCTTCATCTTTTTCCAATCCAAGGGGTCCCAGTTACACAATGAATGGTTGTTTTGTTCGAAAAAGTCCTTCTTTCTATCCCAAAAATGTCAGTTTATTTGGCGCGTTTGATTCAGAATCCACCTGTTCCAACTCTCCCAACATGCCTACAAAGGAATCTAAAAAGTTGGTTCTCTCGTGCATGCTTCAGTGTTGCTTGACTCGAAGTGAGCATAAAGGCAGAAGGCTCATGTCACTGGGCAGCTCACGCCTGGGTTTCCCTTTGTAGTCTGTAGTTTTCAAGCCTCATCCAACGAGCATCAGAACCGGTGTTGTAGGATTCAACCTTAATCCTGTATTGACGCTTTGCTTGTTTGATGGTTCGTCTGAGGGCAGAGCGGGATTTCTTAAAAGCATCCGGATTAGTCTCCCACTCTTTAGCTCGATGCAGATGTTGCCTGTAACCCAAGGCTTCTGGTTGGGATATGTACGTACAGTCACTGTGGGGACAATGTTGTCAATGCACTTATTGATGAAGTCAATGACTCCTCAATGCCATTGGATGAATCCCGGAACATATTCTAGTCTGTGCTAGCAAAAGAGTCCTGTAGCGTAGCACCCGCATCATCTGACCACTTCCGTATTGAGTCACCGGTACTTCCTGCTTTAGTTGTTTTTTTTCTCTGGTTGCACGTGATATGCTGGTAAAAATGTTGTAAAACTGATTTAAGTTTTCCTGCATTAAAGTCCCCGGCCACTAGGAGCGCTGCTTCTAGGTGAGCATTTTCTTCTTTGCTTATGGCTTTATAGAGTTGGTCTTAGTGCTTCGTTCTGTGGTGATAAATTTGCGACTGCTTTTGAAAAAACTTTCAAAGTTCTTGACTGACCTTCATGTCACAAAGTAATGATGGACTGTCATTTATCTTTGCTTATCTGAGCTGTTCTTGCCATAGTATGGACTTGGTCTTTTACCAAATAGAGCTATCTTCTGTATACCAACCCTACCTTGTCACAACTGATTGGCTCAAATGCATTAAGCCAGAAACAAAGCCCTTTCTTTGGAAACTCGTCAGTCTATTCTTGTTCTGAGAAATTAAGGCTATTCCATGCGAGAAATTGCCAAGAAACTGAAGAACTCGTACAATGCTTTGTACTACTCCCTTCACTGAACAGCGCAAACTGACTCTAACCAGAATAGAAAGAGTGAGAGGCCCCGGTGCACAACTGAGCAAGAGGACAAGTACATTAGATTGTCTAGTTTTAGAAACAGGCGCCTCACAAGTCCTCAACTGGCAGCTTCATTAAATAGTACCCACAAAACACCAGTCTCAACGTCAACAGTGAAGAGGTGACTCCGGAATGCTGGCCTTCTACAAGTAACTTTTGATCACGTTGGCGTTGCATCATAACTTGTTTCTAAATATGTGTTGTAGATCAGCTTCTTCAAATATGGCATTGAGTTCCTTTGTCTAAGGGTAGTTATGTGGTTTGCTATTGAGATCCTTTGTCTGAGGGTAGTTTGTGTCTGTGTATAGAGGTGAGCTGTGTGTGTAGAGGTGGGCTGTGTGTGTAGTGGGCTGTGTGTGTAGAGGTGGGCTGTGTGTGTAGAGGTGGGCTGTGTGTGTGTATAGAGGTGGGCTGTGTGTGTAGAGGTGGGCTGTGTATATAGAAGTGGGCTGTGTGTATAGAAGTGGGCTGTGTGTAAAGGTGGGCTGTGTGTGTAGAGGTGGGCTGTGTGTGTAGAGGTGGGCTGTGTGTGTGTATAGAGGTGGGCTGTGTGTGTAGAGGTGGGCTGTGTGTGTAGAGGAGGGCTGTGTGTAAAGGTGGGCTGTGAGTATAGAGGTGGCTGTGTGTGTAGAGGTGGGCTGTGTGTGTAGAGGAGGGCTGTGTGTGTAGAGGAGGGCTGTGTGTAGAGGTGGGCTGTGTGTGTAGAGGTGGGCTGTGTGTGTAGAAGTGGCTGTGTGTGTAGAGGTGGGCTGTGTGTATAGAGGTGGGCTGTGTGTAGAGGAGGGCTGTGTGTAGAGGTGGGCTGTGTGTATAGAGGTGGGCTGTGTGTAGAGGTGGGCTGTGTGTAGAGGAGGGCTGTGTGTAGAGGTGGGCTGTGTGTGTAGAGGTGGGCTGTGTGTAGAGGAGGGCTGTGTGTAGAGGAGGGCTGTGTGTGTAGAGGTGGGCTGTGTGTATAGAGGTGGGCTGTGTGTGTAGAGGTGGGCTGTGTGTGTAGAGGTGGGCTGTGTGTATAGAAGTGGCTGTGTGTGTAGAGGTGGGCTGTGTGTATAGAGGTGGGCTGTGTGTAGAGGAGGGCTGTGTGTAGAGGTGGGCTGTGTGTGTAGAGGTGGGCTGTGTGTGTAGAGGTGGGCTGTGTGTATAGAAGTGGCTGTGTGTGTAGAGGTGGGCTTTGTGTGTAGAGGTGGGCTGTGTGTGTAGAGGTGGGCTGTGTGTATAGAAGTGGGCTGTGTGTATAGAAGTGGGCTGTGTGTGTAGAGGTGGGCTGTGTGTATAGAGGTGGGCTGTGTGTGTAGAGGTGGGCTGTGTGTATAGAGGTGGGCTGTGTGTGTAGAGGTGGGCTGTGTGTAGAGGTGGGCTGTGTGTAGACGTGGGCTGTGTGTAGAGGTGGGCTGTGTGTATAGAGGTGGGCTGTGTGTGTAGAGGTGGGCTGTGTATATAGAGGTGGGCTGTGTGTGTAGAGGTGGGCTGTGTGTATAGAGGTGGGCTGTGTGTGTAGAGGTGGGCTGTGTGTGTAGAGGAGGGCTGTGTGTGTAGAGGAGGGCTGTGTGTGTAGAGGTGGGCTGTGTGTATAGAGGTGGGCTGTGTGTATAGAGGTGGGCTGTGTGTATAGAGGTGGGCTGTGTGTGTAGAGGTGGGCTGTGTGTAGAGGAGGGCTGTGTGTAGAGGAGGGCTGTGTGTGTAGAGGTGGGCTGTGTGTAGAGGAGGGCTGTGTGTGTAGAGGTGGGCTGTGTGTGTAGAGGTGGGCTGTGTGTATAGAGGTGGGCTGTGTGTAGAGGAGGGCTGTGTGTAGAGGTGGGCTGTGTGTAGAGGAGGGCTGTGTGTGTAGAGGTGGGCTGTGTGTAGAGGAGGGCTGTGTGTAGAGGAGGGCTGTGTGTGTAGAGGTGGGCTGTGTGTAGAGGTGGGCTGTGTGTGTAGAGGTGGGCTGTGTGTGTAGAGGTGGGCTGTGTGTAGAGGAGGGCTGTGTGTGTAGAGGTGGGCTGTGTGTATAGAAGTGGCTGTGTGTGTAGAGGTGGGCTGTGTGTATAGAGGCGGGCTGTTTTTATAGAGGTCGGCTGTGTGTGTGTATAGAGGTGGGATGTGTGTGTGTGTATAGAGGTGGACTGTGTGTAGAGGTGGGCTGTGTGTGTGTATAGAGGTGGACTGTGTGTGTGTATAGAGGTGGGCTGTTTTTATAGAGGTGGGCTGTGTGTGTGCATAGAGGTGGGATGTGTGTGTGAATAGAGGTGGACTGTGTGTATAGAGGTGGGCTGTGTGTGTAGAGGTGGGCTGTGTGTATAGAGGTGGGCTGTGTGTGTGCATAGAGGTGGGATGTGTGTGTGAATAGAGGTGGACTGTGTGCTGTACTGTACCTTGTGTATCTGGCCTGTGTCTCATCAGGTTGACACACCCCTGAGCAGTCATGCGACGGCGTAGGCTGTGGTGATTGGCTGAGGCCAAGAGGCAGTAGGTGTGGTCTGGACTGAGATGGGAGAACACTCTCTTTGAGCCCGACTCAATGTCTGACATAACCTACACACACAAATTAATGAGAACTCTGTTGAAAACGTAATTTTGGTGTGTGCGTGTGTGTGTGTGTTCTCACCGTGGCGTTGTGATCCTGAACATTCTTCAGCAGTGTGATGTTGTAAAATTTGAAGATGTTCTGAGCAGGATGGTGAAGCTGGACACATAGACTCTGGTTCTCCACCCACAACTCCAGACCTGGGGCACTCAACACTGCTGCAGAACACACACACACACACACACACACACACACACACACACACACACACACACACACACACACACACACACACACACACACACACAGCTGTACTGTGTCTTACTGTGTGAGTAGGGCTGTACTGTGTGTCTTACTGTCTGAGTAGGGCTGTACTGTGTCTCACTGTCTGAGTAGGGCTGTACTGTGTCTTACTGTATGAGTAGGGCTGTACTGTGTCTCACTGTCTGAGTAGGGCTGTACTGTGTCTCACTGTCTGAGTAGGGCTGTACTGTGTCTCACTGTCTGAGTAGGGCTGTACTGTGTGTCTCACTGTCTGAGTAGGGCTGTACTGTGTCTCACTGTCTGAGTAGGGCTGTACTGTGTCTCACTGTCTGAGTAGGGCTGTACTGTGTGTCTCACTGTCTGAGTAGGGCTGTACTGTGTGTCTCACTGTCTGAGTAGGGCTGTACTGTGTCTTACTGTCTGAGTAGGGCTGTACTGTGTCTCACTGTCTGAGTAGGGCTGTACTGTGTCTCACTGTCTGAGTAGGGCTGTACTGTGTCTCACTGTCTGAGTAGGGCTGTACTGTGTCTCACTGTCTGAGTAGGGCTGTACTGTGTCTCACTGTCTGAGTAGGGCTGTACTGTGTCTTACTGTCTGAGTAGGGCTGTACTGTGTATTAATGTCTGAGTAGGGCTGTACTGTGTCTTACTGTCTGAGTAGGGCTGTACTGTGTCTCACTGTCTGAGTAGGGCTGTACTGTGTCTTACTGTCTGAGTAGGGCTGTACTGTGTCTCACTGTGTGAGTAGGGCTGTACTGTGTGTCACTGTGTGAGTAGGGCTGTACTGTGTCTCACTGTCTGAGTAGGGCTGTACTGTGTCTCACTGTCTGAGTAGGGCTGTACTGTGTCTCACTGTCTGAGTAGGGCTGTACTGTGTCTCACTGTCTGAGTAGGGCTGTACTGTGTCTCACTGTCTGAGTAGGGCTGTACTGTGTCTCACTGTCTGAGTAGGGCTGTACTGTGTGTCTTAGTGTCTGAGTAGGGCTGTACTGTGTCTCACTGTCTGAGTAGGGCTGTACTGTGTCTTACTGTCTGAGTAGGGCTGTACTGTGTATTAATGTCTGAGTAGGGCTGTACTGTGTGTCTTACTGTCTGAGTAGGGCTGTACTGTGTCTCACTGTGTGAGTAGGGCTGTACTGTGTCTCACTGTCTGAGTAGGGCTGTACTGTGTGTCTTACTGTCTGAGTAGGGCTGTACTGTGTGTCTTACTGTCTGAGTAGGGCTGTACTGTGTCTCACTGTCTGAGTAGGGCTGTACTGTGTCTCACTGTGTGAGTAGGGCTGTACTGTGTCTCACTGTCTGAGTAGGGCTGTACTGTGTGTCTTAGTGTCTGAGTAGGGCTGTACTGTGTATTACTGTCTGAGTAGGGCTGTACTGTGTCTCACTGTCTGAGTAGGGCTGTACTGTGTGTCTTACTGTCTGAGTAGGGCTGTACTGTGTCTCACTGTATGAGTAGGGCTGTACTGTGTGTCTTACTGTCTGAGTAGGGCTGTACTGTGTCTCACTGTCTGAGTAGGGCTGTACTGTGTGTCTCACTGTCTGAGTAGGGCTGTACTGTGTCTCACTGTCTGAGTAGGGCTGTACTGTGTGTCTCACTGTCTGAGTAGGGCTGTACTGTGTCTCACTGTGTGAGTAGGGCTGTACTGTGTCTCACTGTCTGAGTAGGGCTGTACTGTGTCTCACTGTGTGAGTAGGGCTGTACTGTGTCTCACTGTCTGAGTAGGGCTGTACTGTGTGTCTTAGTGTCTGAGTAGGGCTGTACTGTGTGTCTCACTGTCTGAGTAGGGCTGTACTGTGTCTCACTGTCTGAGTAGGGCTGTACTGTGTGTCTCACTGTCTGAGTAGGGCTGTACTGTGTCTCACTGTCTGAGTAGGGCTGTACTGTGTGTCTTACTGTCTGAGTAGGGCTGTACTGTGTCTCACTGTCTGAGTAGGGCTGTACTGTGTGTCTCACTGTCTGAGTAGGGCTGTACTGTGTCTCACTGTCTGAGTAGGGCTGTACTGTGTGTCTTAATGTCTGAGTAGGGCTGTACTGTGTCTCACTGTGTGAGTAGGGCTGTACTGTGTCTCACTGTCTGAGTAGGGCTGTACTGTGTGTCTCACTGTCTGAGTAGGGCTGTACTGTGTCTCACTGTGTGAGTAGGGCTGTACTGTGTGTCTTACTGTCTGAGTAGGGCTGTACTGTGTGTCTCACTGTCTGAGTAGGGCTGTACTGTGTCTCACTGTCTGAGTAGGGCTGTACTGTGTCTCACTGTGTGAGTAGGGCTGTACTGTGTGTCTTAATGTCTGAGTAGGGCTGTACTGTGTCTCACTGTCTGAGTAGGGCTGTACTGTGTGTCTCACTGTCTGAGTAGGGCTGTACTGTGTCTCACTGTGTGAGTAGGGCTGTACTGTGTGTCTCACTGTCTGAGTAGGGCTGTACTGTGTCTCACTGTGTGAGTAGGGCTGTACTGTGTGTCTTACTGTCTGAGTAGGGCTGTACTGTGTGTCTTAATGTCTGAGTAGGGCTGTACTGTGTCTCACTGTGTGAGTAGGGCTGTACTGTGTCTCACTGTCTGAGTAGGGCTGTACTGTGTCTCACTGTCTGAGTAGGGCTGTACTGTGTGTCTCACTGTCTGAGTAGGGCTGTACTGTGTCTCACTGTGTGAGTAGGGCTGTACTGTGTGTCTTACTGTCTGAGTAGGGCTGTACTGTGTGTCTCACTGTCTGAGTAGGGCTGTACTGTGTCTCACTGTCTGAGTAGGGCTGTACTGTGTCTCACTGTCTGAGTAGGGCTGTACTGTGTCTCACTGTCTGAGTAGGGCTGTACTGTGTCTTACTGTGTGAGTAGGGCTGTACTGTGTCTTACTGTCTGAGTAGGGCTGTGCTGTGTCTTACTGTCTGAGTAGGGCTGTACTGTGTCTCACTGTCTGAGTAGGGCTGTACTGTGTCTCACTGTCTGAGTAGGGCTGTACTGTGTGTCTTAGTGTCTGAGTAGGGCTGTACTGTGTCTTACTGTCTGAGTAGGGCTGTACTGTGTCTCACTGTCTGAGTAGGGCTGTACTGTGTCTCACTGTCTGAGTAGGGCTGTACTGTGTCTCACTGTCTGAGTAGGGCTGTACTGTGTCTCACTGTCTGAGTAGGGCTGTACTGTGTATTACTGTCTGAGTAGGGCTGTACTGTGTGTCTTAGTGTCTGAGTAGGGCTGTACTGTGTCTCACTGTCTGAGTAGGGCTGTACTGTGTCTCACTGTCTGAGTAGGGCTGTACTGTGTCTCACTGTCTGAGTAGGGCTGTACTGTGTGTCTCACTGTCTGAGTAGGGCTGTACTGTGTATTAATGTCTGAGTAGGGCTGTACTGTGTCTCACTGTCTGAGTAGGGCTGTACTGTGTCTCACTGTCTGAGTAGGGCTGTACTGTGTATTAATGTCTGAGTAGGGCTGTACTGTGTCTCACTGTCTGAGTAGGGCTGTACTGTGTCTTACTGTATGAGTAGGGCTGTACTGTGTCTCACTGTGTGAGTAGGGCTGTACTGTGTCTCACTGTCTGAGTAGGGCTGTACTGTGTCTCACTGTCTGAGTAGGGCTGTGCTGTGTCTCACTGTCTGAGTAGGGCTGTACTGTGTCTCACTGTCTGAGTAGGGCTGTACTGTGTCTTACTGTCTGAGTAGGGCTGTACTGTGTCTCACTGTCTGAGTAGGGCTGTACTGTGTCTCACTGTGTGAGTAGGGCTGTACTGTGTCTCACTGTCTGAGTAGGGCTGTACTGTGTCTCACTGTCTGAGTAGGGCTGTACTGTGTCTTACTGTATGAGTAGGGCTGTACTGTGTCTCACTGTGTGAGTAGGGCTGTACTGTGTCTCACTGTCTGAGTAGGGCTGTACTGTGTCTCACTGTCTGAGTAGGGCTGTGCTGTGTATTACTGTCTGAGTAGGGCTGTACTGTGTATTAATGTCTGAGTAGGGCTGTACTGTGTCTCACTGTCTGAGTAGGGCTGTACTGTGTCTCACTGTCTGAGTAGGGCTGTACTGTGTATTAATGTCTGAGTAGGGCTGTACTGTGTCTCACTGTCTGAGTAGGGCTGTACTGTGTCTCACTGTCTGAGTAGGGCTGTACTGTGTATTAATGTCTGAGTAGGGCTGTACTGTGTCTTACTGTCTGAGTAGGGCTGTACTGTGTCTTACTGTCTGAGTAGGGCTGTACTGTGTCTCACTGTCTGAGTAGGGCTGTACTGTGTATTAATGTCTGAGTAGGGCTGTACTGTGTATTAATGTCTGAGTAGGGCTGTACTGTGTCTCACTGTCTGAGTAGGGCTGTACTGTGTGTCTCACTGTCTGAGTAGGGCTGTACTGTGTCTCACTGTCTGAGTAGGGCTGTACTGTGTCTCACTGTCTGAGTAGGGCTGTACTGTGTCTTACTGTCTGAGTAGGGCTGTACTGTGTCTCACTGTGTGAGTAGGGCTGTACTGTGTATTAATGTCTGAGTAGGGCTGTACTGTGTGTCTTACTGTCTGAGTAGGGCTGTACTGTGTGTCTTACTGTCTGAGTAGGGCTGTACTGTGTGTCTTACTGTCTGAGTAGGGCTGTACTGTGTCTCACTGTATGAGTAGGGCTGTACTGTGTGTCTTACTGTCTGAGTAGGGCTGTACTGTGTCTCACTGTCTGAGTAGGGCTGTACTGTGTCTCACTGTGTGAGTAGGGCTGTACTGTGTCTCACTGTCTGAGTAGGGCTGTACTGTGTGTCTTAGTGTCTGAGTAGGGCTGTACTGTGTGTCTTACTGTCTGAGTAGGGCTGTACTGTGTCTCACTGTATGAGTAGGGCTGTACTGTGTGTCTTACTGTCTGAGTAGGGCTGTACTGTGTCTCACTGTCTGAGTAGGGCTGTACTGTGTCTCACTGTGTGAGTAGGGCTGTACTGTGTCTCACTGTCTGAGTAGGGCTGTACTGTGTGTCTTAGTGTCTGAGTAGGGCTGTACTGTGTGTCTCACTGTCTGAGTAGGGCTGTACTGTGTCTCACTGTCTGAGTAGGGCTGTACTGTGTGTCTCACTGTCTGAGTAGGGCTGTACTGTGTCTCACTGTCTGAGTAGGGCTGTACTGTGTGTCTTACTGTCTGAGTAGGGCTGTACTGTGTCTCACTGTCTGAGTAGGGCTGTACTGTGTGTCTCACTGTCTGAGTAGGGCTGTACTGTGTCTCACTGTCTGAGTAGGGCTGTACTGTGTCTCACTGTCTGAGTAGGGCTGTACTGTGTCTCACTGTCTGAGTAGGGCTGTACTGTGTGTCTTAATGTCTGAGTAGGGCTGTACTGTGTCTCACTGTCTGAGTAGGGCTGTACTGTGTGTCTTAATGTCTGAGTAGGGCTGTACTGTGTCTCACTGTGTGAGTAGGGCTGTACTGTGTCTCACTGTCTGAGTAGGGCTGTACTGTGTCTCACTGTCTGAGTAGGGCTGTACTGTGTCTCACTGTCTGAGTAGGGCTGTACTGTGTGTCTCACTGTCTGAGTAGGGCTGTACTGTGTCTCACTGTGTGAGTAGGGCTGTACTGTGTGTCTTACTGTCTGAGTAGGGCTGTACTGTGTGTCTCACTGTCTGAGTAGGGCTGTACTGTGTCTCACTGTCTGAGTAGGGCTGTACTGTGTCTCACTGTCTGAGTAGGGCTGTACTGTGTCTCACTGTCTGAGTAGGGCTGTACTGTGTCTCACTGTCTGAGTAGGGCTGTACTGTGTCTTACTGTGTGAGTAGGGCTGTACTGTGTCTCACTGTCTGAGTAGGGCTGTACTGTGTATTACTGTCTGAGTAGGGCTGTGCTGTGTCTTACTGTCTGAGTAGGGCTGTACTGTGTCTCACTGTCTGAGTAGGGCTGTACTGTGTCTTACTGTCTGAGTAGGGCTGTACTGTGTCTCACTGTGTGAGTAGGGCTGTACTGTGTGTCACTGTGTGAGTAGGGCTGTACTGTGTCTCACTGTCTGAGTAGGGCTGTACTGTGTCTCACTGTCTGAGTAGGGCTGTACTGTGTCTCACTGTCTGAGTAGGGCTGTACTGTGTCTTACTGTCTGAGTAGGGCTGTACTGTGTCTTACTGTCTGAGTAGGGCTGTACTGTGTCTCACTGTCTGAGTAGGGCTGTACTGTGTCTCACTGTCTGAGTAGGGCTGTACTGTGTCTCACTGTCTGAGTAGGGCTGTACTGTGTCTCACTGTCTGAGTAGGGCTGTACTGTGTATTACTGTCTGAGTAGGGCTGTACTGTGTGTCTTAGTGTCTGAGTAGGGCTGTACTGTGTCTCACTGTCTGAGTAGGGCTGTACTGTGTGTCTCACTGTCTGAGTAGGGCTGTACTGTGTATTAATGTCTGAGTAGGGCTGTACTGTGTCTCACTGTCTGAGTAGGGCTGTACTGTGTCTCACTGTCTGAGTAGGGCTGTACTGTGTCTCACTGTCTGAGTAGGGCTGTACTGTGTCTCACTGTCTGAGTAGGGCTGTACTGTGTATTACTGTCTGAGTAGGGCTGTACTGTGTGTCTTAGTGTCTGAGTAGGGCTGTACTGTGTCTCACTGTCTGAGTAGGGCTGTACTGTGTCTCACTGTCTGAGTAGGGCTGTACTGTGTGTCTCACTGTCTGAGTAGGGCTGTACTGTGTATTAATGTCTGAGTAGGGCTGTACTGTGTCTCACTGTCTGAGTAGGGCTGTACTGTGTCTCACTGTCTGAGTAGGGCTGTGCTGTGTCTCACTGTCTGAGTAGGGCTGTACTGTGTCTCACTGTCTGAGTAGGGCTGTACTGTGTCTCACTGTCTGAGTAGGGCTGTGCTGTGTCTCACTGTCTGAGTAGGGCTGTACTGTGTCTCACTGTCTGAGTAGGGCTGTACTGTGTATTAATGTCTGAGTAGGGCTGTACTGTGTCTCACTGTCTGAGTAGGGCTGTACTGTGTCTCACTGTCTGAGTAGGGCTGTACTGTGTATTAATGTCTGAGTAGGGCTGTACTGTGTCTTACTGTCTGAGTAGGGCTGTACTGTGTCTTACTGTCTGAGTAGGGCTGTACTGTGTCTCACTGTCTGAGTAGGGCTGTACTGTGTGTCTCACTGTCTGAGTAGGGCTGTACTGTGTCTCACTGTGTGAGTAGGGCTGTACTGTGTCTCACTGTGTGAGTAGGGCTGTACTGTGTCTCACTGTCTGAGTAGGGCTGTACTGTGTGTCTCACTGTCTGAGTAGGGCTGTACTGTGTCTCACTGTGTGAGTAGGGCTGTACTGTGTCTCACTGTCTGAGTAGGGCTGTACTGTGTGTCTCACTGTCTGAGTAGGGCTGTACTGTGTGTCTCACTGTCTGAGTAGGGCTGTACTGTGTCTCACTGTCTGAGTAGGGCTGTACTGTGTCTCACTGTCTGAGTAGGGCTGTACTGTGTCTTACTGTCTGAGTAGGGCTGTACTGTGTCTCACTGTCTGAGTAGGGCTGTACTGTGTGTCTCACTGTCTGAGTAGGGCTGTACTGTGTCTTAGTGTCTGAGTAGGGCTGTACTGTGTCTCACTGTGTGAGTAGGGCTGTACTGTGTCTCACTGTCTGAGTAGGGCTGTACTGTGTCTTACTGTATGAGTAGGGCTGTACTGTGTTCTCCAGGTATTTCCAGTCTGACGTCTGCTCTTCCAGCTCCGCCCTCACTCTGACGTTGTAATTCTTTAAAAGATTATCCAGCGGAATGTCCAGGGGGCACGCCATGGCAACGGGGTTGCTGCAGTTACAGGGTTGCCACCATGACTCACTACATCACAAGAGGACACATCATCACTTCTCCTCCCTTCTCTCTCTATCTCCTTCTCTCCTTCACTCTCTCTCTCCTTCTCTCCTTCACTCTCTCTCTTTCACTCTCTCTCTCCTTCTCTCCTTCACTCTCTCTCTCCTTCTCTCCTTCACTCTCTCTCCTTCTCTCCTTCACTCTCCTTCACTCTCTCTTTTTCTCTCTCCTTCACTCTCTCTCTCCTTCTCTCCTTCACTCTCTCTCTCCTTCTCTTTCACTCTCCTTCTCTCTTTCACACTCTCTCTCCTTCACTCTCTCTACTTCACTCTCTTTCACACTTTCTTTCATCCTGCTTTTGCTCTACTTATCACATTCTCTTCTTATCCCTGTACCCCATCCAGCCATCCATCCAGTCATCCATCCAGTCATCCATCCAGTCACCCATCCAGTCATCCAGCCATCCATCCAGTCATCCAGTCATCCATCCAGTCATCCAGCCATCCATCCAGTCATCCAGTCATCCAACCATCCAGTCATCCAACCATCTTGTCATCTAGTCATCCAGTCATCCATCCATCCAGTCATCCAGTCATCTAGTCATCCAGTCATCCAGTCATCCATCCAGTCATCCAGTCATCTAGTCATCCAGTCATCCAGTCATCCAACCATCTTGTCATCTAGTCATCCAGTCATCCAACCATCCAGTCATCTAGTCATCCAACCATCCAGTCATCTTGTCATCTAGTCATCCAGTCATCCAACCATCCGGTCATCTAGTCATCCAGTCATCCAGTCATCTAACTATCCAGTCATCTAGTCATCTAGTCATCCAGTCATCCAACCATCCAGTCATCTAGTCATCTAGTCATCCAGTCATCCATTCATCCAGCCATCCAGTCATCCAGTCATCCAGTCATCCAGCCATCCAGTCATCTAGTCATCCAGTCATCCAACCATCCAGTCATCTAGTCATCTAGTCATCCAACCATCCAGTCATCTAGTCATCTAGTCATCCAGTCATCCAACCATCCAGTCATCTAGTCATCTAGTCGTCTAGTCATCCAGTCATCCAACCATCCAGTCATCTAGTCATCCAGTCATCTAGTCATCCAGTCATCCAACCATCCAGTCATCTCGTCATTCAACCATCCAGTCATCTAGTCATCCAGTCATCCAACCATCCAGTCATCTAGTCATCCAACCATCCAGTCATCTAGTCATCCAGCCATCTAGTCATCTAGTCATTCAACCATCCAGTCATCTAGTCATCCAGTCATCCAACCATCCAGTCATCTCGTCATTCAACCATCCAGTCATCTAGTCATCCAGTAATCCAACCATCCAGTCATCTAGTCATCTAGTCATCCAGTCATCCAGTCATCCAGCCATCTAGTCATCTAGTCATTCAACCATCCAGTCATCTAGTCATCCAGTCATCCAACCATCCAGTTATCTAGTCATCCAACCATCCAGTCATCTAGTCATCCAGCCATCTAGTCATCCAGTCATCCAACCATCCAGTCATCTAGTCATCCAACCATCCAGTCATCTAGTCATCCAGCCATCTATCCATCCAGTCATTCAACCACACGGAGAAAGGCACACATACTGAACCCCCCCCCCACTAACCCGAATGCTTGCATCTCTACAGAGTAGTGGGTATGGTTGGTGTTGCCAGCTCCGGCCAGCCAGTGGACTCTCCCTTGGAAGTCCAGAAACTCTACAGTCACATTCTGAGGGGGAGAGAGACACCCTGACACACACACACACACACACACACACACACACACACACACACACACACACACACACACACACACACACACACACACACACACACACACACACACACACACACACACACACACACACACACACACACACACACACACACACAAGTAAGTGAATCTTTGTTAATCAGGGTGCTAAACAGGGTTAGATTAGTGTGTGTGTAGTCAGGTTTTACCCGCTGAAGGCCAGAGGAAGATCCAGAGACAGATGGAACACTGAAGCCACATCACCATGGAGACACCTCCCTCTCAATCTCACCTGGTCAATTTGTACAGCATGGACACTGCAGCCCTGTGGTGGCATAAACCCAGGATTAAGTTAAGGTTGGCCAACAGATTAACCCATTTCCTGGGGGGAATAGGTTTTGTCGTGCCCTCTTCACGACTGTCTTGGTGTGTTTGGACCATTCTAGTATGATGTTGATGGTGACACCTAGGAATTTTAAGCTCTCAACCTGCTCCACTGCAGCCCCGTCGATGAGAATGGGGGCGTGCTCAGTCCCCCTTTTCCTGTAGTCCACAATCATCTCCTTAGTCCTGGTTACGTGGAGGGACAGGATGGTATTCTGGCACCACTCTGCCAGGTCTCTGACCTCCTCCCTATAGGCTGTCTCGTCGTTGTCGGTGATCAGGCCTACCACTGTTGTGTCGTCTCCAAACTTAATGATGGTGTTGGAGTCGTGCCTGGCCATGCAGTCGTGAAGCCATTCTTGTGATTATTGTGACTTTGCCATTGTAATTGTTTTTAAGCTTGTGTAGTCAAATGAATCTATGATTGTATGCTATCCATTTGTTGTTTGTATGCTGTTCTTTGTATGACATTTTAATATTTGATTATTAACCAATGATATCAGGCCACTCTTGGCCATGATTACAGATACCTGTGTCTTTTGACACTATATAAACGAGTTATCCCGCAGTGTTTGTGATTATACCCTGATGAAGACAGCTTGGCTGTCGAAACGTTGGTAATTTCATTTTTGCATCTGAGCGTGTGCGGCTCTGGTTGCTTTTTCTTCTTCTCCATTCTTTCTCCTCTTTTCTTCACTCGTCTTCGCTTTCTTCCTTTCCTTCTCTTCACCTTTCCACCTCACTCGTCTACACTCTCCTCGCTTCACTCTTTTTACTCCCTTCATTTTTCCTTCTCCTTCCCCACAGGAACCAGACAACCACACCTTAGAGGAGCTCCTAACCAAGGTGTAAACAGCAACCAGACAACCACACCTTAGAGGAGCTCCTAACCAAGGTGTAAACAGGAACCAGACAACTACAACTTAGAGGAGCTCCTAACCAAGGTGTAAACAGGAACCAGACAACCACACCTTAGAGGAGCTCCTAACCAAGGTGTAAACAGCAACCAGACATTCACACCTTAGAGGAGCTCCTAACCAAGGTGTAAACAGGAACCAGACAACTACAACTTAGAGGAGCTCCTAACCAAGGTGTAAACAGGAACCAGACAACCACACCTTAGAGGAGCTCCTAACCAAGGTGTAAACAGGAACCAGACAACCTCAGAGGAGCTCCTCTAACCAAGGTGTAAACAGGAACCAGACAACCTCACCTTAGAGGAGCTCCTAACCAAGGTGTAAACAGGAACCAGACAACCTCAGAGGAGCTCCTAACCAAGGTGTAAACAGGAACCAGACAACCACACCTTAGAGGAGCTCCTAACCAAGGTGTAAACAGCAACCAGACATTCATATCTTAGAGGAGGTCCTAACCAAGGTGTAAACAGCAACCAGACATTCATATCTTAGAGGAGGTCCTAACCAAGGTGTAAACAGGAACCAGACAACCACACCTTAGAGGAGCTCCTAACCAAGGTGTAAACAGGAACCAGACAACTACAACTTAGAGGAGCTCCTAACCAAGGTGTAAACAGAAACCAGACAACCACACCTTAGAGGAGCTCCTAACCAAGGTGTAAACAGGAACCAGACAACCTCACCTTAGAGGAGCTCCTAACCAAGGTGTAAACAGGAACCAGACAACCTCAGAGGAGCTCCTAACCAAGGTGTAAACAGCAACAAGACAACCACAACTTAGAGAAGCTCCTAACCAAGGTGTAAACAGCAACAAGACAACCACAACTTAGAGAAGCGCCTAACCAAGGTGTAAACAGGAACCAGACAACTACAACTTAGAGGAGCTCCTAACCAAGGTGTAAACAGCAACAAGACAACCACAACTTAGAGAAGCTCCTAACCAAGGTGTAAACAGCAACCAGACATTCATATCTTAGAGGAGGTCCTAACCAAGGTGTAAACAGCAACCAGACAACCACACCTTAGAGGAGCTCCTAACCAAGGTGTAAACAGCAACCAGACAACCTCAGAGGAGCTCCTCTAACCAAGGTTTAAACAGCAACCAGACATTCACACCTTAGAGGAGCTCCTAACCAAGGTGTAAACAGCAACCAGACATCCACACCTTAGAGGAGCTCCTAACCAAGGTGTAAACAGCAACCAGACAACCACACCTTAGAGGAGCTCCTAACCAAGGTGTAAACAGCAACCAGACATTCACACCTCAGAGGAGCTCCTAACCAAGGTGTAAACAGCAACCAGACAACCACACCTTAGAGGAGCTCCTAACCAAGGTGTAAACAGCAACCAGACAATCACAACTTAGAGGAGCTCCTAACCAAGGTGTAAACAGCAACCAGACAACCACAACTTAGAGGAGCTCCTAACCAAGGTTTAGACAGCAACCAGACATTCATACCTTAGAGGAGCTCCTAACCAAGGTTTAGACAGCAACCAGACAACTGCACCTTAGAGGAGCTCCTAACCAAGGTGTAAACAGCAACCAGACAACCTCAGAGGAGCTCCTCTAACCAAGGTTTAGACAGCAACCAGACATTCATACCTTAGAGGAGCTCCTAACCAAGGTGAGGACAGAGCAGGACAGCAGCCTTGCAACACAACATCCACCAGCCCCCCCTCTACCCCCTCCAGTCCATAACTATTACAAAGTGTTATTGGAGGGAAAACAAATTACGTTTTTAAATCAATGTACACTAAAAACAAATGTGTGATTAACATTGGTATCAAGCCAACAGACTTCTTCTCTCAGGGACGGGGAGTGAAACAGGGCTGTCCAATAAGTCCAACACTATTTAACATCTACATTAATGAATTGGCTATACACATCAGAGGAATCAGCAGCACCTGGTCTCACCCACCCTACACAACACTGAAATCAAGTGTCTGCTGTCTCCCACTAAGGAGGGTCTGCTGTCTCCCACTAAGGAGGGTCTGCTGTCTCCCACTAAGGAGGGTCTGCTGTCTCCCACTAAGGAGGGTCTGCTGTCTCCCACTAAGGAGGGTCTGCTGTCTCCCACTAAGGAGGGTCTGCTGTCTCCACTAAGGAGGGTCTGCTGTCTCCCACTAAGGAGGGTCTGCTGTCTCCCACTAAGGAGGGTCTGCTGTCTCCCACTAAGGAGGGTCTGTTGTCTCCCACTAAGGAGGGTCTGCTGTCTCCCACTAAGGAGGGTCTGCTGTCTCCCACTAAGGAGGGTCTGCTGTCTCCCACTAAGGAGGGTCTGCTGTCTCCCACTAAGGAGGGTCTGCTGTCTCCCACTAAGGAGGGTCTGCTGTCTCCCACTAAGGAGGGTCTACTGTCTCCCACTAAGGAGAGTCTGCTGTCTCCCACTAAGGAGGGTCTGTTGTCTCCCACTAAGGAGGGTCTGCTGTCTCCCACTGAGGGTCTGCTGTCTCCCACTAAGGAGGGTCTGCTGTCTCCCACTAAGGAGGGTCTGCTGTCTCCCACTAAGGAGGGTCTGTTGTCTCCCACTAAGGAGGGTCTGCTGTCTCCCACTAAGGAGGGTCTGTTGTCTCCCACTAAGGAGGGTCTGCTGTCTCCCACTAAGGAGGGTCTGCTGTCTCCCACTAAAGAGGGTCTGCTGTCTCCCACTAAGGAGGGTCTGCTGTCTCCCACTAAGGAGGGTCTGCTGTCTCCCACTAAGGAGGGTCTGCTGTCTCCCACTAAGGAGGGTCTGCTGTCTCCCACTAAGGAGGGTCTACTGTCTCCCACTAAGGAGGGTCTGCTGTAGACAGATGACCTGGTGGTGCTGTCAAACCTGGCTGCCCAGAGAGGACAGTCTGGCTATAGAGACCGGTCGTCACAGACAAACCTGGCTGCCCAGAGAGGACAGTCTGGATATAGAGAGCGGTCGTCACAGACAAACCTGGCTGCCCAGAGAGGACAGTCTGGTTATAGAGACCGGTTGTCACAGACAAACCTGGCTGCCCAGAGAGGACAGTCTGGCTATAGAGACCGGTCATCACAGACAAACCTGGCTGCCCAGAGAGGACAGTCTGGCTATTGAGACCGGTCGTCACAGACAAACCTGGCTGCCCAGAGAGGACAGTCTGGATATAGAGAGCGGTCGTCACAGACAAACCTGGCTGCCCAGAGAGGACAGTCTGGCTATAGAGACCGGTCGTCACAGACAAACCTGGCTGCCCAGAGAGGACAGTCTGGCTATAGAGACCGGTCGTCACAGACAAACCTGGCTGCCCAGAGAGGACAGTCTGGATATAGAGAGCGGTCGTCACAGACAAACCTGGCTGCCCAGAGAGGACAGTCTGGCTATAGAGACCGGTCGTCACAGACAAACCTGGCTGCCCAGAGAGGACATGCTGGCTATAGAGACCGGTCGTCACAGACAAACCTGGCTGCCCAGAGAGGACAGGCTGTGCTCACTCTGCTCCAGGGGAGAGGTAGAGACAGAGCTGCATTTCCTATTACACTGTGTGAAATACTCAGACATAAGAGAATCATTCAATACAACGAATTTCAAACTATAAAAGATGAACAAAAATCTGATATTTACTGGGAGAAAAGCCAAATATGTGTCCTCCTGCCGTAACCTGAGGGACAGCCAGTGAAAAGTACAAAGTAATGTCAATAATATTTCCCATTTAGTTTTGTTTTGTCTTTCATACCATGTCATGTGTCTTCTCAGTCAGGATGAGACTGGTCTACTACCAGGTCATGTGTCTTCTCAGTCATGTTGAGACTGGTCTACTACCAGGTCATGTGTCTTCTCAGTCATGTTGAGACTGGTCTACTACAATGTCATGTGTCTTCTCAGTCAGGATGAGACTGGTCTACTACCAGGTCATGTGTCTTCTCAGTCATGTTGAGACTGGTCTACTACCAGGTCATGTGTCTTCTCAGTCATGTTGAGACTGGTCTACTACCAGGTCATATGTCTTCACAGTCATAATAAACCCCAGGAAGAGTAGCTGCTGACTTGGCAGGAACTATTGGGGATCCATAATAAACCCCAGGAAGAGGAGCTGCTGCTTTGGCAGGAACTAATGGGGATCCATAATAAACCCCAGGAAGAGTAGCTGCTGCCTTGGCAGGAACTAATGGGGATCCATAATAAACCCCAGGAAGAGTAGCTGCTGCCTTGGCAGGAACTAATGGGGATCCATAATAAACCCCAGGAAGAGTAGCTGTTGCCTTGGCAGGAACTAATGGGGATCCATAATAAACCCCAGGAAGAGTAGCTGCTGCCTTGGCAGGAACTAATGGGGATCCATAACAAACCCCAGGAAGAGTAGCTGTTGCCTTGGCAGGAACTAATGGGGATCCATAATAAACCCCAGGAAGAGTAGCTGCTGCCTTGGCAGGAACTAATGGGGATCCATAATAAACCCCAGGAAGAGTAGCTGCTGCCTTGGCAGAAACTAATGGGGATCCATAATAAACCCCAGGAAGAGTAGCTGTTGCCTTGGCAGGAACTAATGGGGATCCATAACAAATACCAATACAAATACAGTGTGACATCACAGCAGCAAGATTTGTGACCTGTTGCCACAAGAAAAGGTCAACCAGTGAAGAACAAACATCATTGTAAATACAACCCATATTTATGTTTATTTATTTTCCCTTTTGTACTTTAACTATGTGTACGTCATTACAACACTGTATATATTATTATGTATATATTTTTATTAATTGCACATCGTTACAACACTGTATATATACATAATATGACATTTGTAATGTCTTTATTCTTTTGGAACTTATGTGAGGGTAATGTTCACTGTAAAACTTTTTTTACTTTGTTTCTTTTGTTTAGAATCTACTTCACTTGCTTTGGCAACATAAACATGTTTCCCATGCCAATAAAGCCCTTTGAGTTGAAATGTTATTGAGCGAGAGAGGAAGAGAGATAAAGACAGAGACAGAGGTCGAGAGAAAGAGAGAGAGAGAGAGAGAGAGAGAGGGAGAGGGGATGCCTGAGGTGCGTTCTTCAAGTGAAATAGTTTGCAAACGTTAGCTAGCACAGTCCATGTGGTTTGTTACTCTATCAAACTGAAGCCTTGTTGATCTCTTGTGAGGTGTGGTTGTACCTCACCTGTCTTGGAGCAGGGCAGCATCTCATTGGTCATTTCTGACCCTGTTACGGTCATAACAGGGTTGTCATGGTGATGTCATACAGGTCCCTGGAAGTACACAATGTCACTGAAGTTGATTGATTTCTAATTTTCCCAGGTCAGAAGCGTCCCAGTCCAGGTGTGTCTGTATCTCCCAGTCCAGGTGTGTCTGTATCTCCCAGTCCAGGTGTGTCTGTTTCTCTGCGTTATATACTTCCTATCTTCATAACAAACCTGTTGGGACATGTTCCTTCAGACATCCTGTTCTACCTGTTCACACACACACTAACACACACTAACACACACTAACACACACTAACACACACTAACACACACTAACACACACTAACACACAATAACACACAATAACACACACTAACACACAATAACACACACTAACACACAATAACACACACTAACACACACTAACACACACTAACACACACTAACACACACTAACACACACTAACACACAATAACACACACTAACACACACTAACACACAATAACACACACTAACACACAATAACACACAATAACACACAATAACACACAATAACACACACTAACACACAATAACACACACTAACACACACTAACACACAATAACACACACTAACACACAATAACACACACTAACACACACTAACACACAATAACACACACTAACACACACTAACACACAATAACACACACTAACACACAATAACACACAATAACACACACTAACACACAATAACACACACTAACACACACTAACACACAATAACACACACTAACACACACTAACACACAATAACACACACTAACACACACTAACACACAATAACACACACTAACACACAATAACACACAATAACACACACTAACACACACTAACACACACTAACACACACTAACACACACTAACACACACTAACACACAATAACACACACTAACACACACTAACACACACTAACACACACTAACACACAATAACACACACTAACACACACTAACACACACTAACACACAATAACACACACTAACACACAATAACACACACTAACACACACTAACACACACTAACACACACTAACACACAATAACACACACTAACACACAATAACACACACTAACACACACTAACACACACTAACACACACTAACACACACTAACACACTAACACACACTAACACACAATAACACACACTAACACACAATAACACACACTAACACACACTAACACACACTAACACACACTAACACACAATAACACACACTAACACACACTAACACACACTAACACACACTAACACACTAACACACACTAACACACACTAACACACACTAACACACGCTAACACACACTAACACACACTAACACACACTAACACACACTAACACACAATAACACACACTAACACACAATAACACACACTAACACACAATAACACACACTAACACACGCTAACACACGCTAACACACACTAACACACACTAACACACGCTAACACACACTAACACACACTAACACACACTAACACACACTAACACACACACCACAAGCACTGGGTCTGACCTACCGCTCTGCATTCCACAGACAAAGCAAAAAAGTATTTAGACAGCCACCAATTGTGCAAGTTCTCCCACTTAAAAAGATGAGAGGGGCCTGTAATTTTCATCATAGGTACACTTCAACTATGACAGACAAAATGAGAAAAACAAATCCAGAAAATCACATTGTAGGATTTTTAATGAATTTATTCGCAAATTATGGCGGCAAATAAGTATAAATAACACTCTCTCTCCATCAGGTAGAGTTCCTTGTATCACAACTAAAAGGTGTAATAAAAAGCATGATTCAGTAGTTACATTACATTCATTAATATTATATAACTGTATATACATCACTATTATTGTTATTACAAATAAAATAAAAGGCAGTCAAAAAGTTAAGAATGGAAATACTAGAGAGAGAGAGAGACTGACTGACTGAGAGAGAGACAGTATATTTGACCTCTCAGCTTCCCTATCAAATCTAAAAATCTCAAATAGAAAACCGAAGAAAATTAACAACAATGACAAATGGTTTGATGAAGAATGCAAAAATCTAAGAAAGAAATTGAGAAACCTGTCCAACCAAAAACATAGAGACCCGGAAAACCTGAGTCTACGCCTTCACTATGGTGAATCACTAAAACAATACAGAAATACAATACGGAAAAAGAAGGAACAGCATGTCAGAAATCAGCTCAATGTAATTGAAGAATCCATAGACTCTAACATCTTCTGGGAAAATTGGAAACACTAAACAAACAACAACGAAGAATTATCTATCCAAAATGGAGATGTATGGGTAAACCACTTCTCAAATCTTTTGGCTCTATAACAAAGAATAAAGAGCAAAAACATATACATGATCAAATACAGATCTTAGAATCAACTATAAAGACTACCAGAACCCACTGGATTCTCCAATTACATTGAATGAGTTACAGGACAAAATAAAAACCCTCCAACCCAAAAAGGCCTGTGGTGTTGATGGTATCCTCAATGAAATGATCAAATATACAGACAACAAATTCCAATTGGCTATACTAAAACTCTTTAACATCATCCTTAGCTCTGGCATCTTCCCCAATACTTGGAACCAAGGACTGATCACCCCAATCCACAAAAATGGAGACAAATTTGACCCCAATAACTACCGTGGAATATGCGTCAACAGTAACCTTGGGAAAATCCTCTGCATTATCATTAACAGCAGACTCGTACACTTCCTCAATGAAAACAATGTACTGAGCAAATGTCAAATGAGCTTTTTACCAAATTACCGTACAACAGACCATGTATTCACCCTGCACACCCTAATTGACAACCAAACAAACCAAAACAAAGGCAAAGTCTTCTCATGCTTTGTTGATTTCAAAAAAGCCTTCGACTCAATTTGGCATGAGGGTCTGCTATACAAACTGATGGAAAGTGGTGTTGGGGGTAAAACATACGACATCATAAAATCCATGTACACAAACAACAAGTGTGCAGTTAAAATTGGCAAAAAACACACAAATTTCTTCACACAGGGTCGTGGGGTTAGACAGGGATGCAGCTCAAGCCCCACCCTCTTCAACATATATATCAACGAACTGGCGCGGGCACTAGAAAAGTCTGCAGCACCCGGCCTCACCCTACAAGAATCCAAAGTCAAATGCCTGCTGTTTGCTGATGATCTGGTACTTCTGTCACCAACCAAGGAGGGCCTACAGCAGCACCTAGATCTTATGCACAGATTCTGTCAGATCTGGGCCCTGACAGTAAATCTCAGTAAGACCAAAATAATGGTGTTCCAAAAAAGGTCCAGTCACCAGGACCACAAATACAAATTCCATCTAGACACTGTTGTCCTAGAGCACACAAAAAACTATACATACCTTGGTCTAAACATCAGCGCCACATGTAACTTCCACAAAGCTGTGAAAGATCTGAGAGACAAGGCAAGAAGGGCATTCTATGCCATCAAAAGGAACATAAATTTCAACATACCAATTAGGATCTGGCTAAAAATACTTGAATCAGTCATAGAGCCCATTGCCCTTTATGGTTGTGAGGTCTGGGGTCCGCTCACCAACCAAGACTTCACAAAATGGGACAAACACCAAATTGAGACTGCACGCAGAATTCTGCAAAAATATCCTCCGTGTACAACGTAGAACACCAAATAATGCATGCAGAGCAGAATTAGGCCGATACCCACTAATTATCAAAATTCAGAAAAGAGCTGTTAAATTCTATAACCACCTAAAAGGAAGCGATTCCCAAACCTTCCACAACAAAGCCATCACCTACAGAGAGATGAACGTGGAGAAGAGTCCCTAAGCAAGCTGGTCCTGGGGCTCTGTTCACAAACACACCCTACAGAGCCCCAGGACAG